>NW_023994700.1:10000-127500 GCF_015586225.1 Lucilia sericata | reverse complement strand
GATTATACAATTAAACATCAAAAAAGACATGCATAGTTGCATGTAAAAAATCACCGTATAAATGTTCATGATTCTTTGGAAGATTCTCAAAAGAGAATTGGAAAAAACAGACGTCTGAAAAGTCTTCATGTAAATTGCGCCTATAGCCTCAAAATGCATAATACTTCGAGACTTTATAATGAGTCGATAGATCCGCTTAAAAAATGCAAAAGTTTGTAATTTTATTTGTAGTCTGTCTACAACATAAAACAAGGAAAACAAATAACTACAACTACATATTTTTGTAACCCCACATCATGACATTTCCTATGGAAGTGCCAACAGTGAAAGTTTTTTTCTTAAGACGCTATATATTCTTGTTTATTAGAAATACATTTGCTTGTAAAAAGGTCTATGTGTTTTTTTTTAACAACTTTTCAAATGAGATGAAATTCATAGCATATTGGATCCTAATTATTTTTAACATCAAAATCGACCAGTTCCATTCCGGTTCAATTCTGGTTTAGGTTTAGTTCAGTTCGAAATCCCCCTGTTCTACTACAATTCTCGTTCAGTTCTAGTTCAGTTTTAGTTCAGCTTTAGTTCAGTTCTAGTTTAGTTCCAATTCAGTTCTAGTTCAGTTCTAGTTCAGTTCTAGTTCAGTTCTAGTTCAGTTCTAGTTCAGAGTTCAGTTCTAGTTCAGTTCTAGTTCAGTTCTAGTTCAGTTCTAGTTCAGTTCTAGTTCAGTTCTAGTTCAGTTCTAGTTCAGTTCTAGTTCAGTTCTAGTTCAGTTCTAGTTCAGTTCTAGTTCAGTTCTAGTTCAGTTCTAGTTCAGTTCTAGTTCAGTTCTAGTTCAGTTCTAGTTCAGTTCTAGTTCAGTTCTAGTTCAGTTCTAGTTCAGTTCTAGTTCAGTTCTAGTTCAGTTCTAGTTCAGTTCTAGTTCAGTTCTAGTTCAGTTCTAGTTCTAGTTCAGTTCTAGTTCAGTTCTAGTTCAGTTCTAGTTCAGTTCTAGTTCAGTTCTAGTTCAGTTCTAGTTCAGTTCTAGTTCAGTTCTAGTTCAGTTCTAGTTCAGTTCTAGTTCAGTTCTAGTTCAGTTCTAGTTCAGTTCTAGTTCAGTTCTAGTTCAGTTCTAGTTCAGTTCTAGTTCAGTTCTAGTTCAGTTCTAGTTCAGTTCTAGTTCAGTTCTAGTTCAGTTCTAGTTCAGTTCTAGTTCAGTTCTAGTTCAGTTCTAGTTCAGTTCTACTTTAGTTCTAGTTTAGTTCTAGTTCAGTTCAAGTTCAGTTCTAGTTCAGTTCTAGTTCAGTTCTAGTGCTGTTCTAGTTCAGTTCTAGTTCAGTTCTAGTTCAGTTCAGTTCTAGTTCAGTTCTAGTTCAGTTCTAGTTCAGTTCTAGTTCAGTTCTAGTTCAGTTCTAGTTCAGTTCTAGTTTAGTTCTAGTTCAGTTCTAGTTCAGTTCTAGTTCAGTTCTAGTTCAGTTCTAGTTCAGTTCTAGTTCAGTTCTAGTTCAGTTCTAGTTCAGTTCTAGTTCAGTTCTAGCTCAGTTCTAGTTCTAGTTCAGTTCTAGTTTCAGTTCTAGTTTCAGTTCTAGTTCAGTTCTAGTTCAGTTCTAGTTCAGTTCTAGTTCAGTTCTAGTTCCAGTTCAGTTCTATTTCAGCTCTAGTTCAGTTCTAGTTCAGTTCTAGTTCAGTTCTAGTTCAGTTCTAGTTCAGTTCTAGTTCAGTTCTAGTTCAGTTCTAGTTCAGTTCTAGTTCAGTTCTAGTTCAGTTCTAGTTCAGTTCTAGTTCAGTTCTAGTTCAGTTCTAGTTCAGTTCTAGTTCAGTTCTAGTTCAGTTCTAGTTCAGTTCTAGTTCAGTTCTAGTTCAGTTCTAGTTCAGTTCTAGTTCAGTTCTAGTTCAGTTCTAGTTCAGTTCTAGTTCAGTTCTAGTTCAGTTCTAGTTCAGTTCTAGTTCAGTTCTAGTTCAGTTCTAATTCAGTTCTAGTTCAGTTCTAGTTCAGTTTTAGTTAAATTCTAGTTCAGTTCTGGCTCAGTTCTAGTTCAGTTCTACTTCAGCTCTAGTTCAGTTCCAGTTCGATGCTAGTTCAGTTCTAATTCAGTTCTAGATATAGAGGTCCCTTCAAAAACTACACATAGACCATTTTTGGCTGTCAAGGCAACGACATAAATGAATATGAAGAAATAAGGCAAAACAAAGTACTTCCACATATTATTTCTCTTTTTTTTTTTTTTTTGTTGTCATTCAGGCATTTAGTTGTTGAAGTATCAACAACATGTTTTCTTTCATGCCACATGCCACCAACAAACACTTCTTCATGAACTTCTTAGCCATTTTGTGTGGATTTTTCTTTGCTTTTAAGTACCTTAAGCGCCTATTTGTCTGCCTTAGGGGGCATAAATTCATGTGTAATTTGTTTTCCAAGTTCTTCAGCCAAACCCGCCAACCAACAACCACTTTCTGCGCTACTTAAGCGGTGCATATACACAAGCACACAGTGTATATACAAACTCCTGCACTAGTCGTCACCCAACTGGTAAGTAGTTAAGGAAGTTCATTGTACTCTTGTTGTTGATTATGAAATAGTTAGTCTCCTAACAATAGTTGGTTTGCTACATATGTATGTACGTTTCATATACTCACTCCTATATACTTACTGTGTTTTTTTTTTCTATAAACCATGAAATTTCAAATAATGGTGTTAACGTTTCTATTTGTTTCCAAAAGATGTAGATAAAATTTACATTACAAAACAATATCCATATAATTACGTAAGTACGTCATACAATTTTATTGTGGAATAGACCGCTTTGTTTAGTTTCCTTTAAAAATTAAGTTCTCACTTGAATGATATCATAATGGAATATTAAGATTAAATTGTCTGGTAGCATATTTCTGGCATTGATCCCTTCTGTTCCAACAAATACACAGCATTTCTGTGGCGAGGTTGACATTCGGCAGAGAGAAATTGATCCCAGAAATTCCAACTTTTTGTAAAAACTGTAAGGATCTTTTCATTTTTTAAAATGATTCAAAAAACAAGCAAGTCTAATTAGATCAGGGATGTATTTTTATGTCAACACACACAAAAAAAGTGAAACAGCTGTTTCCATCTTACTTTGTTATTGTTTTATACAAATCGTGTAAACACACTTATTTTGTCATACGGATGGAATTTTCATTAGACTTTACGTTCTAGGTCAGTTCTAATTCAGTTCTAGTTCAGTTCTAGTTTAGTTCAGTTCTAGTTCAGTTCTAGTTCAGTTCTAGTTCAGTTCTAGTTCAGTTCTAGTTCAGTTCTAGTTCAGTTCTAGTTCAGTTCTAATTCAGTTCTAGTTTAGTTCTAGTACGTAAAGTGTGATCGTGTAAAGGGTTCTTAAGGGAAATGCAATGCTATTTATAACCATTAAAACTAAACACATTAATCAATGGTTAAATTATTTAAAGTATTCTAAATTAGCATTATAATGCATTATATGATTGAGACCATTAAAAAGGCCACCCAACCATTCTCATTCCAACAAAAAACCCAACTTACAAAACTAGCAAATGGGTCGTTGCTGCTAATGTCCATTGTAATGTGCAAATGAACTCTTGCACTAACTTGTTAACATTTGCACACTTCCTAACAAGTTTTCAATTCCATAAAGGGGGTTAGATGGTTCCTTGGTTTGTTTTAAAAACAACATGACTTGAATTTCTTTCCACCACTGCTGGTTCCAAGTAATGCATATATGGATGCATAACAATGTAAATACATACAAACAAATATGAACAATGCCATCAAATATGCAGGCCTGCGAATGAATGAATGAATGACTTGCAATTGTTAAAAGTGTTTATGACTTTTTGTACAATTCATATGTACAATTGTGGCAATATGTGTTTAAAGCCGTTAGTTTGGCTTCATATACCACCCACTTAGGACTGAATACATTTGTTAAAACACTTGCTAATGACATCATTTATAATAATTATTTTAAAAACACAAATGTAATCGTTATAGCATAGCTGTGGTCACAAGTTAAAAACGACTAAGTCGACTTATTCACATTAATACAAAATCCCCTATACTTTAACAAACTTTTCTCAAGAAATATTCATAAAAACCGTTGGTTTTACGAGTTAAAAGTAAATTTTCTTGAAAATATACATTTCAGCTTAGGCTGTTTTTGCTTTTAATCACACATATGTTGTTCTGTAGAACATATTCGTACATAAGTATTTGTTGTTGTTATTGTCTATGTTTCTTGGTACGAAATATTTTTTGTATAAATTCATACATAGTTTTGTTAAAAACTTTTTGCTTCAGTGCATTTTTATGATCATTTTTTATGAACAACGGCATTAAATTACAATTAATCATTAACAATTGAAAATCCACTACAATGTTTAACAATTCACTTCTCAATCTCAATTGTTTCGTGATCTTTTCTTTTCTGCAATTAATTTCAATAACAAATTGAGTTTGTTATTATAATTACGTAGTAACTATGTATGTAAATGCGATCCCCACCCACTAGATCAATAAATTGATTAAAATCTCAGTGACAGAACGATGACAATGTTTAGCGATTAAACAGTAATTAGTGATCTTGTTAGATGGGCGTTTTACGCTTTTAGTGGCAGCTATAGAACGCAATATGATTGAAAAAAGCTGAATACTTTCCAGGGAAATAATTGGTTTCACTAAGTATTTTCTATTTGAAGACTTTTAGGAGCTATCATTCGGAACTTTTAGTACTCTCCGGAATATATAAAATTCTTTAATTTTCTCTTTTTCATCTAAATAGCTTTAGGTCAGCGCCAAATAACTTGGCGTTATCTTTGACAGAACATTATTATGTAGTATGAACGTACTCTCTAGATTTGCAAAGGTCTTGGAGGCATTATATATACATATGTTTGCATAAGAGCCATAGGTGCGTACTGGCCAGTGAACCAAAGTAACGTTAAATGGCTTTTTGAGTCTAATAATCCTATATGGGGTAGTCGTCTGGTGACATGTAATGGATGCAATTTGTTCCAGGAGAAATGAAAAGATTGTCGATCTTATACTGAGTCCCTATAATGACATCGATTACTGTATTCCGAAACCATTTTTTAAGAGGAACTTTCGGTATTATATCTCAACAGAGTATCATTAATATCTCTCCATTGCTATAAATTGTATAGGTGTCTACATTGATGGATCCACCACAATAAAAAGAATTAAATGAAGAGTTCCTTCAAGTAGTAGCGATCGGATATCTAATATGGATATCGGAATCTATACTGATAGTTAAGCTCTTATAAAATCCATGATGGATCCAAGGCGATATAAAGAGTTCAATGAAGAGTTCCTTCAAGCTGAAATAGCAGCGATCTTTTAAGAGGAACATAGTATCATTAATATCTCTCTATCATTATAAATCATGTCTACACTGATGGATCCATCACAATAAAAAGAGTTAAATGAAGAGTTCCTTCAAGTAGTAGCGATCGGATATCTAATATGGATATAGGAATCTATATTGATAGTCAAGCTGTTATAAAATCCTTGATGGATCCAAGACGATATAAAGAGTTTCTTCAAGCTGAAATAGCAGCGATTGGATATGTAATACGTATATATGAGAATCTATACTGATAGTCAAGCTGATATCAAATTCCTTTCTTTCTCATCAAAACTTGTCCATGAATGTAGGGCATTCTTTCTCTGGATGAGATGACGAGACATTCGCCCAATTAGGGTCATGGGACATGAATATGTAGACGGCAAGAATATGATTATGTATTGGCGATAGTAGGAACTAGACATACATTGATTCTGAGGTGTTGCTCGAGAACTGCCATTTCGTGACATTCACTATATCTCCGCTTCAATGACAATAGTTTTCATGTCTTCACTGATGGAATGAAGACAATGAAAAGATTTAGTGGTGGTATCTTTATTGAAGAATATAATAATGATAGAACTGTCAAGTTGCTCTCAAATTCCTGATCGATGTGTATTCCACATCAAAATGCTTGGCATTCTTTCTTTAAACGAGATGACGAGACATAAGATTATCACTCCTATTTGGGTCAATGGGCAGGGTTAGGTAAATGGTAATATGACTGCTGATATATTAGCGAGAGCAGGAACCAATCAATTCTGGGGTATTCCTCTATCAGTCATTTAAAGACATATTTTTAAAACATGCTATACTAATCTTTACCGAACTTTGTGGCCTTGTATGGATGCATACTAAATTGTCTATTTCCTGATATTAATAAGACTTCCTTATAATGACTTCTGTAAAAGTGAAGAAGATGAAGATTTAGAGAAACCCGTAACCGCAATAATCCAGCATTAGACAACAATAGGGTCGGCACTAGGATCGCCTATCAAACAAATTTAATTATAACGAATTTATGGGTCTATTACAGAATTCCATTCCGATCGAAAGTGAATGACTGGATTAAAACTTTAAAAAGCAATAACTTTAATCACATTTCAATAAGAAAAATAGGAAAAAATAACTCCACTTTTAATCGGAACGCAATTCTGTGACAGTACCCTACATTTCTCGATAGTATTGGATATACCTAGTAACTAGTAACTACATCTTTAATTACTCTTTCTCTTCATTTTATATTCCACTCTCTATCCTCTTTCTTATATACTTCTTACAAAGAGTCCTACGGGACCCAAGTCAAGGTGGATCAAGTGCAGTACAGCAACTTGTGAAAACCTAATTTAGGAACGTACACCATTTCTTCTAGATTCTGGAAAACTTATATCTAATTTTAGTTCTTTAGTTAGAAAAATCGATTTATTTCTTTGAAAGTAATTATTTTTTCAAATCATAACAGGACAAGGTCATTGACACAATATACATATGTAAAAAAAAACAAACTGACAGTTTAATTATAGTTTATTTTAATAATATTTACTTCATTATAAACAAATGTTTATTTTTATCAATTGAATAATAACAATATGATTCATTTCTCACGATATACAATTGTCATTAATTATGTACACACTTGTCATCCGAAAAAAAAAGACCCCAACAGTTTTTGGTGACTATAGCCGAACTAGTGATATTAGCTATAATTTGGGTTACATGGCAAATTATCGGGAAGCATTCATTGTAACTATTTTAAAATTGAACTTTTAGAAAACTCAATAAACTTTATAAATAAACTTCTTTAGGGCCCGATATCTCGTAAACCTGATGCAATAAAAATATTCTGAAGCCACCTGCGGATTAGTCTATGGTTTTCGAACTTTTTCATATTTCCCTGATCTGTGTAACTGAAAAAGTTATAGCCCTAATAAACAAACAACTAACGGTTTTAATTTTCTCTATTCTCATGTATTCTTTTTTTACTCTTTTATTATACTTTTTAATTAGTTTAGTTTAGGTTTATTTCTTATTATTACCATTTATATTAGTGCAGTATGTATGTATATTTGTACCTGATGAAAAAAATAGTGAAAATAAAATTCACTCAATAAACAAAACCCCATTAATTCCGTTACTAAACATAAACACATTTGTGTGTCAGTATTATGGCGGCATGTTTATTAGACCGGACCTTGAAAAATAGATAAATCTTTGGTATTCAAATTTGAGACTACTGGACAGTGTAAGACCTGTGGCGAGTTGTGACTGAAAGTTTGTAAATCATATCTATTGGAAATATACAATTATATGCTATAGACTTTTACAATTTTAATCTCAAATAAGAGATCACATTTAGATCAATAAAGAGGTTAATTTGTTCCATACACTTGGTAATGAAACTTTTTTTATTCTTCCATAAACTTCGTTCAAATCTTTCGCAATTAACGGGGTTTTATCAACCGATTACTATTAAAACTAACATAACTTAGTTCTTGAGTCATCCAAGTCGAATCTCCATATATTTTAAGGGCGGGTCTAATGTTCACTATATGTATGTATGATTTTATGTGCAGGCGTAATTGTGTAACTAGAACATGTCTATCAAAATATTACAAAAAAGAATAATAAAAATTAATGAATAACAACATAATTAGGAATGGGAGATGGTATGCTAGCAAATGGAATTGGTACTTATTCAAGGCCAAAAGTACTTAATTTGCATTAAGTTGAAGGTACATTTATGACAATTATTTTAAACCTACTAGTCATATAACTAATGAACAAGGGGAGAATATTAGCTTAAATGTTCAGAATGTTGTAGGATCAATCAATTTCAATCTAATTTCGTAATCGTAGTGTCTGAAATGTGTTAAATTCTCAGTTGATAAACTAGTTGATTAACCAATTACTTCTATAACAATTTGTAAATTATGGATATAGTTTGGACAAATAGAATAAACTACAGAAAACTACCAACTAAGGCTCCAGATTTAAAAAAGATCGGTATCTTATTGACCCTACACTCCCATAATACCATCTACAGACAATCAATTTATTATAATAAACCGCTCTATAGACCAGACTAAAGATAGGACTATAGCATAGACTAGAGACTAGACTATAAACTAGACTATAGACTAGACTATAGACTAGACTATAAACTAGACTATAGACTAGACTATAGACTAGACTATAGACTAGACTATAGACTAGACTATAGACTAGACTATAGACTAGAACTATAGACTAGACTATAGACTAGACTATAGACTAGACTATAGACTAGGACTATAGACTAGACTATAGACTAGACTATAGACTAGACTATAGACTAGACTATAGCTAGACTATAGTAGACTAGACTATAGACTAGACTATAGACTAGACTATAGACTAGACTATAGACTAGACTATAGACTAGACGATAGACTAGACTATAGACTAGACTATAGACTAGACTATAGACTAGACTATAGACTAGACTATAGACTAGACTATAGACTAGACTATAGACTAGACTATAGACTAGACTATAGACTGACTATAGACTAGACTATAGAGACTAGACAATAGACTAGACTATAGACTAGACTATAGACTAGACTATAGACTAGACTATAGACTAGACTATAGACTAGACTATAGACTAGACTATAGACTAGACTATAGACTAGACTATAGGACTAGACTATAGACTAGACTATAGACTAGACTATAGACTAGACTATAGGACTAGACTATAGACTAGACTATAGACTAGACTATAGACTAGACTATAGACTAGACTATAGACTAGACTAGACTAGACTATAGACTAGACTATAGACTACACTATAGATTGTGGGATACAGTAGTCATATTCTCGGTTATATTGATCGCATTACCCAAAACAGATGCATGTCCAACTCCGTTAGAACTGAGTATAAATGCCAAGTACATGGCCTGTTGTTTGACCGTGATATTGGAGAAAGGCCAATGCATGAGTACAAAAAGGGCATGAGATTGAGTACTCCTTATCGCTTTCAGTTTCGGTGAATAAGTAAAATTAATCAGGAATTTACATTAAGTTAAAGGATGTACTTTAGTGATCAGCTGCAGATAATCAGCGCGAACACAGTTTACAGTCCCCACTATCGTAATGTAGGGTTTAAGTTTATTTAATATTATTATTAAATATTATTTTTATTACAATTTAAAACAAAAACACACTCGTTCAGTTCACTTTTACATAGTCTGTTTGAAGAGCTTATGTATGTTAATAGGGAATAATGTCTAAATATCGGATTACCAGTCCACCATCATTATTCTATTTAAATGATTACAACAATTCTTCTAACCATGACCAAGCAGTTCGTCAGTCTGTCAGTCAGTCCATCATTCATTAACATACTCGCTAGCTGATTGGTACACATTTTAAACATTACCACCAGTACTGATATAAATATAATTTTATTATTTGTACTTTTTGCAGTTTTTGAGAACATTGTACAAGTTTTACGTTTTTAATAGTTAAAAAAAGAAACACAACTTCAAACGAATGTAGAATAGAACCATGAAGAGAAATGACTACATATTTGTATAAAAGTTTATTGGAATATTTTTTTTTTTCTATTTAAATTTAGTTTATTAACGCTATACACGTACTAAATATCAAGCGACTACTTGTCTAGTCCATAAACACACTTCTGTTAGCACTAAACTATCTGCACACTTTGGCAATTTCCTAGATTAACAACCGGAATAGCTTTTTTAAGTGAAATTTTACAGATTTAGTTTGTAATGCTTGTTTTTTTTTATTGGCAAATTTTGAAACTAAAACTGATAAAAAATAAGTACAGTAAAAGGGTTTTAGATTTTAGAACTAGTCAGAGCCAAAATCAATTTTACTCCCCACAAATTTTAGATTTTTAGAGCGAAAACCTAAATAAACCTAAACAATAACCGAGAGAAAGTCATGTAAACTAGGTTCACACCCATGTTGACGAACTTAGGATCAGATAGATCAGAGAAATGTGACGACCCCAACGTTATATAGAGAATCGTTTCCAGAAGATGAGTAATTGTTTCCTCCTCCGCCTCATTCTGGCAGCTTCTACAAAAATCATTATATGGACCAGTAATAACCGATAAAAGTGCGTTCAGATGCCTTCTACTGAGATGTTCTATGAAGCGAGACCACAGCGTCCTTGCAATCGTGCAAGTATGCTCATGAGACCAACGTTCTTGAGCTAAACTATAACATGTTGCATATATGAATTTCTTAATGGCCGATAGTGGATGCCACAGAATTGGTCGTTGTTCAGAGTAGCCATTCTCGTCCCCACTTTCGCTAAAGTATCAGCAATGTTGTTGCCGTTTGTGTTCCCGTGTCCTTTGAGCCAAACATTGGTAAATGGTTGAATGTCTCGCCATCTCATTCAGAATAATCACTGATTATACAATACCGAAAATCTCTCGTTATTAACGGTTCCGGAATACAATAGTCAGTGAAAAAGTGTAGGTCTGGGAGGAGATCTGCATGACCATGGAGATGAATAGTTCAAACTCTACGCAAATCACCTGATGACATTGCAAATGCCGCCTTCAACTGGTTATCCCAGTCATACATATATGGAGACAACAACTTGAGAATGAAATATCACAAAGCGGTCTTAGTTGTAAGAAAATATGCAGAAAGTATCTATCAGATATGAATGGAGCCAATTTGTGGTGCCCCTCTGTTCCTCATAGGAATCACTGGACATAATAATAATATGTTTAGTTTCTTTGGGTAATTTTACATGCAACTTAATTGGTCTCTGTGGACACGATTACTATAAATAGTGTCACCTACATTGGCAAACCTAACCTACATTAAACAAAATTTTCGTGAGGTATTCAATATAATAAATGTGAAGAGGTGCTTGGGGCGGTGGGCTAAACGCCTCACATTTTATACATGAAGTTGTAAGGGCTTTTATTTGTTAACGAATTTTGTTCATGTTAATCTTAAATTAAAAAAAATTAATTGAATTTGTGCCATTTTTAACAAAAAAAAAAAAAAAAAACAACTGTCAGTAAAAAATTTAGCAGAAAATATATTAAAATAGTAGTAGTACTTTTGTAGGGCACCGATTGCTAATAGTATTGTATCTAATACTTATATAGGTCAGTAATCAAATAAAGTTAGTTTTAAACATAAATTTATTTGACAAAATATTGAAAAACGTTTGACTTCGTTATAAGAGAATTTTTTTAAACGTGGCTTATGAACCCCTCTAGCAAGGCGAATGTACTATAAGGTGAAGTCATTTCATTTTGCGGCGAATTCATGAATTTTTTTATATATGAAGTTTGACAGCTTCAGTTTTGAGAGAGAATTTTTTTATATGGAGTTTGACAGCTTCGGGCTAAATTTCCATGGACAAATAACAATCAGCTGTTGAAATGACTTCACCTCCTGTAGTAGTCTGTTATAAGAACAAAATGACAAAATAATAAAATTAAACAAACTAAAATCGAACTTGACAGTTGATAAATTTCTGACACATTTTCTCTAAATGTCATAAACTAGATTTTTATATGTTTGTTTTTTTAACACAAGTGTAATATATATATATTTATTTTGTACATGTTGGTATATATAAACAATTCGACTTATTTTTACACAAAATTTCAAATATTTATTTATAAATTTGAATATTTAAAATGCAATAAAATACTCTTAAAAAATCAAATTCAAAATATTTTACAGCAAAATTGTCTCTTAAAAATTGAAATAAAAATTTGTGAAAATATTAAGAGAATTAATTAACGAATCTGACTCACAAACATATGATATAATTATTAGAATAAATACAATATAAAAGAACGAAAGTTACACGTTAAAAACCCGTTTAATTGATCTTTAAAGTTAAATATTTTAACATACTAGGCGACTAATACACTTAAAAAGTGACAACTAACTCTCCCCCCCTTACAATGAGGTAAATAGATCAGTTCAATTCTCTTTTCCCCAGGGAGTTAAAGTCGAATAAAAGAAAATCCTAAAAAGTCTCTTCAAGTATATTTAAACTTTACCTCATTTTATTAGAGCACCAGTTTTAAACATTTGAAAATGTTTAAAGAATTTTAACACAAAATTCTAATTTGTGAAAGTTCAAAATTTTATACCGAATATTTTACAAGTTGTTTTAATTAAAATGTTTATTTTTAAAAAATTTTTGTTTTGCAAATGGCTAGCAATGACTTAATTTTATAAAAGTGCATTGATAAATTGTTTTGTTTTTTAATTTGTTCTATAAACATTTGCAAATGGAATGTTCCACAATTAAAATGTTTAGTGTTGCAAATTTACAAGTACATAGCACTTGTTTAATGAGTGCACTCACTCTTGAATTATAAAGAATTTTCATGTCACCTCTCTTTCATAGACTTTCTATTAAAGGTAAATGTACATTAACATTTTCTAATATATACATATATAGTATAAAAATTTGTTTAAAAGTCATTTGCTTTTCATTTGTTGTAATATCAAGTGTTTACAAACAATTAAGTATAATTTAAAAAAAAAATACTGATAATATGGCAAATGAAAGTGTCATAAATTTTATTTTTTACACCTAATGGCTAAAGTTCAAAGTTTATCCCCATAACAACTGGGTCCAAATTACCGCATACTTGATCGAATAAGCTTCGATTCTTGTTAGATATCGAATGCTATCAGCTAAAAGGAAAATTACGATCAACTTTACTCGATCGCGCTCAACACTATCGGACCCAGTTTTTCAAATAGTATCTGGAGCGTTTGTTTCAAAATTCTTCATGATCTAAATAATTGGGAATTATCATGAATTTAGATGAAGTCCAAATACCATAGATAAATAAACCTTATTCTCTTACTCAAAGACAATAAACCTATGAGGAAATTAAAGTTCTCCTAGTCTAGAATTTCAACATTAACCCCCATTTTCTTAATTTCTGATTATTTATTATCGCAACGATATATTGACAGTTCTCAAAGAAATATTATTTTAACCGCCAGAATATCTTCCGGTTAGACGATAACCGGAGGTTGTGATATTGGGCCTAAATCTATTAAATGTCTCGTATATTTAAAGAACTTTCCGGATAATTCTTGGGAAAGGAATCATTCCTCTTCATACCTCTCACACATACATTTGTTTGACCCTAACTCCACTTTTGGATCGAATCGATAGAAATATATCAATTTCTGAACATTGAACTCACATTAGAAACTAATTATGTACGTTTGAAGCCCCTTGAAGCCAATAAATATAACTTTCAGACCTACAATAACAAATTGTATAACTTCTCTCCGTAATAACTACTCAAATATGGCTAAAACGGGGCCCTAATGTGTTGGAGAAATTCTAATGTCTGATTCGGATTCAGCGCAGGGTTTAGAAAAGTCTCTACTTTAGACTCTGGGTTGAAAATTCACTGATTTCAGTTCTGTTGAGTTCTGATAATCTTGTATTACCCGCGGACCAAAATTCGGAATCGACAAATGGAAAGTAAAAAATTAATATTAAAGTTACGATGGAGATTTTTCAATCTTTAGGTCACGATATCTCCAAAATCTGAAAAAGTTCTGATTCTGTAGGTTGGCAATCCTTAATGTGTTGGTGAAATTCTAATGCCGGAATCGGATTCAGTGCAGCGTTCAGAATAGTATACTTTAGTCTCTGGGTTAAAAATTCACTGGTTCCATTTAAATTTGTTCACTATCTGAGAATCTTGCAATCCCCGCAGACCAAAAATTGGACACGGCAAATGGAAAGTAAAAAAATAATATATAATTTTTCGATGCATTGTTGTTGTCGTCTCCCTACAATTGTGAGCAAAAGAAAGAACATCGGACAACGGGTCAAGTATACAGCTTGCCATTGGCAAAAATGTAGGGGTGAAAGAGAAGAATGTTCTCGGAGAAAGCATTAAGCAACCTCAGCCTTTAAATATAGGTAAAGGTTCCGACTCTGATATGATAATAAGATCACACACCATCATACCCAAATTCAAAAAGAATAAAGCGAATAGAGCGATTGATGGAGGAGGTAAGTGACAACATAAAACGGCTACCGGGGAAACAGAAGAAGAAATTAAAGATAATGTTCCGAAAGATCATATTGGCTCAATCCAGGACACTCCCAAGGATATGCAGGATTATCTCTCAAGCACTGAAACAAAGAGAATCAGATCTTCCGAGGAGCTGAAAACTGAGTCTTACAATATGTCTCTTAGACAGAATCCTTCGCGTATGGGAGAAAAGGTCAAGCAAGGTATAGTGTAGGCGAGCAAGTCGAACAAAGGGTATCTGAAAAGATGACCTTACAAATGCTAAAACAACTACACACTGAAAAGAAAACAGCCTCCACGTTACGCCAAAGTAACAGAGAGAAGACACCGGGATCTGTTGATTGTTGATTTCTGGTTGCTAATACAAAAATCTGATGTCTAGTTCTTACAACATCACCAGAAGCAAAATTATTAAGTTCCTTGGGGAGATCACAAATAACTGATATTTACCAAATATTTATAGTAAGTGCCTTGAATAATGTTGGATCAGTTTCACTCACAATACTGATCAATTGGAACAAATTTCTAACGGGTTATTAATGGTTTTAAAGAAACTACGGAGAAGAATACCATAAAGCCTGAGATGCAAAATTTAAATAAAAATTTCTTTATACTATAGTTTTGAAATCAGTCTCTTATATAATTTTCAGACTTGGGTCTTTGAATTACATATTATGGATCTGTGAAAAACTAATTGTTTCTCATAAACAATTTTCCAAAACAATTCTTCATTCCACACCAAAAAATAAGGTGTAAATTAATTTTTAAATATTTACTAAATAAATTAAAACAAATACCAATTATTTTCAAAGAAATACATAAATTTTTATTTAAAAAAAATTAAAAAAATCACGAAATAAATAGTAATTGACTTAAATTTAAATAAAAACTTTTTCTTTAAATTCTAGTCACACACGCAAAATATTATACGTTGAACATCAACAATGATTTTACTAAAGTTTAAAATATCTTTAAACTTAAAATACCATTGCGAAAATGCAGAGGTTCTAATGGGTCTAGGTCTATTTTAAGACATTACCAGGTAATAGTAATGCCAGCAGCTTCTTGAGCCTTCAATTCGGCTACAATAAATTCACGAAACTCTTCGTAGGCCTGATCAATGTCAATGTTATGGATAATTTTCTGGAAATTACCGGGTGTCAGACCATAAGCAATCTCAGAAGCGGCAGCATCTAAACGTTTCTTTAAAGATTCCTCGGTTTCGGTGCCACGTTTACGTAAACGTTGTTCCAAAGCCTCCACAGATGGTGGATTATTATAGATTAGTATGGGATTTAAATTGGTCTTCTTCACCTGCTCCACACCTTGGGGTTCAATATCTAAAATACAAACTTTACCGGCATTTTGTACCTTACGTACAGCCTCCTTACTAGTGCCATACATGTTGCCACCAAACGTAGCCGATTCTATAAATTCATCATTGGCCACAGCTTTTTCCATTTCCTCACGGCTGACAAAGTTATAGTGAACACCATCCTCCTCTCCGGGTCGAGGTTTACGCGTGGTATGCGATACACTAAAACCGAAAGTATTGGGAAATTCTGCGAATAGTCTATTCAGCAGAGTACTTTTACCAGAACCCGAAGGTCCACACACAACCACTGGTCTGGGTCCCTGTTTAACCATACTGCTAAATAGTCTATTGGCAATAAAAAGAACGCTAATCATGATTAAAAGTTATACGTTAAACTGGTGAATAAAGTGAGATTATTTGAGATTTTTTTATTTTTTGGGAGGGTTAATGGTGTTGCTTATTTATATTGTTGTTGATGTTACAGTTGTTGCAATTAATATAATGGTGCAACTACGTACTAGAAAAAGAGAGAAAAAGAGACAAGAACATATTTCTAGTTGTAGTGCTGCAGATACGATTATTAAGTTTTGACTATATAGTGCTGGTAATTTTGAATCAATTCGAACATTCTAACAAATTTTGACATGATGTTAAAATGAAAACAAAAAAGTCTTGAAATCTTGGGATCCTGTCAAATAAGTCATATTTATACTTTTTTCATAAAACAATCGAATAGTAATTGTAACCATTGCTTAGTATTTTACCAGCACTAATTATAACCAAAATTATAAGAAGCAAGTGATGAAATTTAAAAGCCAATAATTTATGAAATGAAAACAATTGATAAAATATTTAAAATAAAAATATTGTTTTTAAAATGCAACAAAATTTGTTTTGATACTAGAAATTATAAAAATTTGGATTTCAATTATAATAAACTATAAAAAATTGGAAGTATCACTATATCGAGAAACTGAAAAAATAATAAAAAAGTTTATTCAGTAATTCTTCCATTAACATTTTTCTATAATCTCATTAAACTCATTAAATCAAGCGACCAGCCAGCCGGACATATCTCGATTACAAGGTACAGGTAGAAATTTCAAGCTAAATTCAATAAAATGTTACATGTACTTTTTTGCCTCAAGGATGAAATTGGTTATTCTCTAATGATCGGTTTCCATAGCATCCACACAAAGCCCGCCTTCAGAAATTGACTTGAATCTTCACAATTCACTTCTAAACATTTATATATTGAAATTTTGGTATTACATTTTAATATCGAGGGACTATATTCAATAGTCGCTATCTGTCATTTTTATGAAAATGAGATTTTGATGGCAAAATATTCAGCAAACTATCGCGCATCAGTGATATAAATTTCAAAGAAAAAAAATATTTTTTGGCAATTTTATAGCATTTCTTAAATTTCTCTATCTTAAAAAAAGAAAAATTCTGAATGCAAAACTCTCTATCTTATCCAAAAATTGCTTCAAACTCGATCCCTTTGGATAATTTTCTGTTGCAAAACAAGTCTTCTTAATAATTTGGACATGCTGAACACAAATCCGTCAAAATATTTAAATTCGGTCTAATAGTTTTTGAGATATCGCTCATTATGATACTAATTAAATCAATTTTATTGTCGTGTTTAACCATATAATATTGATTTTGGACCAAAACATTATAATCTGTTGCTTTTTCAACAATTTGGTTTCTTTTCCTCCATTAAATTGTATAAAATATAATATTTATTGATTTTAATTCAAATAAAAATTTTATGTTTCCATGAAAAACTCTCTATCTGTTGGTTGAATGAACATTTTCGTAGAAAAATAAGCTCTATCTGATATAAATTTGTGAATAATTTTGTAAATAATGCAAAAATTAAAATTCTTTTTATATAAAGGTTTAGAATATGGTCGTAAAAATATATTGTAAAAGAAAAAATTAAAAAATCTTCACGAACTAGCGAAATAAGCAGTTTTTTTGCTCTCCTGAAAACTTGTATTATTTTAGATAGAGACTATTGAATATAGTCCCTCGATATTTTATGTAAATATTCAACGATTTTTTTTGCGAATCGGTCCCTATTTGCTTATTTATGTATGTATCTACTATCTATCTATCTATCTATCTATCTATCTATCTATCTATCTATCTATCTATCTATCTAATCTATCTATCTATCTATCTATCTATCTATCTATCTATCTATCTATCTATCTATCTATCTATCTATCTATCTAATCTATCTATCTATCTATCTATCTATCTATCTATCTATCTATCTATCTATCTATCTATCTATCTATCTATCTATCTAATCTATCTATCTATCTATCTACCTACATATATATTCTATCTATTTTAACTCGAGTCAGTTCCAACTAGTAAACAATAAAACTATTTTACGAAGATATCTTAAAAAGTTTTCACTTTTTTTCAAAATGTTCACGCCATTTTATAATTTTTGTAAAAATTTTAAACTTAATTAAACTAGAAACAAACTTAAAACTTTATAGTTGTGTAAAAAAAATCCAAAAAAGTCGAAAGGGTTAAAATTATTCAACATGACGGCATTAATTACAGAAACATTTTACGAAATAATACCAGAATATAAGAGTTAGAGTGTGAGCCCTTAGTTAGCAATAAAAAACCTTTAAATCCTTATATATAATTTAAACAAGCACAATAAATTGTGTTTTGGCAAACAACAGGCTAATAAATTTTCCATTTACGGAATCAACAGCGCCATTTTTGGTAGTGTCATAAAAATGTCTGTAACAAATAAAACCAAAAATATAATTTTGGAGTTTTATTTGTCTGTAATAAATACAAAAATAATGTTAAAATATAATTTTGGGAAAAATACTTGTTTTAGAACACTGCAGTAAGTGAAATTTTAATTATAAAATATGTCTGTAAATAAAGCATAAATATTTATGTTTAAATGAGATTAGTTTTGATTTGAATTAACAAACAATTGTTTAACTAATAATCAAAATAATGTAAATGTCAAATGTCGTGGCTAGAGCAGATATCGGCAAAGAGCTCTCTTAATATCTGGCTTTCAGACAACCCAAATCTAACACATGTGTACAGAAAAAACCGTACAGAGAGTTCAATCATAACTCTTTGATGGTAACAGGTATAAAGCAGGCATCGGCAAAGAGAGCTTATTATCAACTTTAAAAGCGGATGCTTTTATATCAAGTTTTAAGGGATTTATTGTTAGTTCTACTAATTCCTAAACTTACTATATAACTGAATATAATTCCATGACACATGTACGTATATATTTCACCTTTAAAATCATTATTTATTAAATATTTATTATCCTAAAAGTAGAACGTGGTAAAATTTTGTAATTGTTATACAGAAAACTTAAAGAAAAGTTTTACGAAAATTCCCACGAAAACTAAAAGAGTGAAATGAAGTTAAATTATAAACAACAACAAAAACATTTAAATTAAATAGAATTAATTCTTGTAATCACGGTAGAGTATTATGAAACTAAGAGAAAAAAACCCTAACATTAACCTCAATTAGTTAACGAAACAATGATCGCGAAAAAATAATACAAAAAGTATAAAGAAGCGGTTTGTTTAAAATTAATAATTAATATATAATATATAATTTTCAAAAACACTAACGCTAGTAGTTATCTGCTTTAACGGTAAGTAATAATGATCAAAGCAATTAATAAGTTTAATTGAATAATATACAAGATTTATTATTGTTATACTAAAGGCGAAAGTAAGACGACACTCAATAAGATCAAATGATTGGGAAAGAAGATAATTTGAAATTAATACTTAAATAGTTTTAATTTGTTACGGTAAAATAAGTTGACATTATTTAAAGCTTTAATCGTAATTTTTATGAAATCAAAAGTTTAAACTGTTAACTCTAGACTCACCAATAAGTGGATTTATTGAGTCCAAAATTAAACCCATTCATATTTAAAATATTGTATTTAAATAGAAAATTTATAAAATGTTTCCACATTGTATGCTTAGATTTTATCATGTCGAGTATTGCAGAGACATGTTTAAATAAATAAAAAAAAGTATATATAAAACTATTTTATTACTTTTATAAATAAAATTTGTTGCTGGCAAATAAATAATTTAGTTAAATATAAACACGCACAAAATGCTGAGACATCAGGTCTAGAAAAGTAAAATCTTGCAAACTTTGTTATATTTTGGAAAATATCGATTGAATTACAAACAGAAATGTTAAGGTATTAAATCTTAAAAAGGATTTAATGCTATATTAGGTAAACTTTTAGAAAATTTCCTAAAAAACTAGTTAAAGAACAGCGTTGCGCATTCATATTGTTCAAATTACGAAGATTTGCAGCAATTCACACGTACACAACCCGATCGTAAACAAAACTCACTACAAGAGTGTAAAAAAGTGTTTTCTCACCAGTACAATAACATTTTCTTAGCGACTATCTTTCTGCGCTTGCTTGTTCTAGAACAAGTGCAAAGACCTTCTTAAACAACAAGCTTGGAACTAGTGTTGACGCCACTACTTCTGGAAGTCATTACTCAGAACATTATTGTCGTTCTAAAAATACCTCTAAAGAGTTTTCATGGAACTCCTACGTGTTAAATGTATAATTTTTTTACCACAATTGGGTTGCCAACTCAACTCTCATCAGACTTACTTTCGCAGTAGAAAACTGTTGTAATTCTTTTGGAAAATATCTAAATTTTTTACCCAGAGTTAACAATTCAAGTGGATAATTGTGAACGTAATTAAGTACAAACCCTGCAATGCTACGGCTATCAAATGTTTCAGACAGCTGGAGTTCCATATCAATTGAAATGTAGCTATCTTTTACATCTGATATGTATTTCGGACAACTGGAGCAGTCCAGCAGTATATATCTTCTATAATAAAAGAGTTATACATTATATATAAGACTAAAGCCTCCTCTATAACCGGTAGGCCAAGATGCTGAGACGGATTTTAAATAAGAGATCTGCGATGTTCATAATAAGAAGTTTCTAAAAACCACATTGATCGTTAAGTATCGGAGTTGATCCTAGCAGCCCGTAGAGTTTAGTAATCAACATTCAAAATATCTAGAAGTTAAGCACTGGAACCGGTTTTTGCCTTTTAAATCCATGCACCCCTACAAAAAATAAAGAAGATTACTTATGCGAATAAATATACTACCGAAGGGGCAAACCAAGGTTTTCTTAACTACGCGTAAGATGTCATCGAAGAATTTGGTCCTACTACAATACCGTGCTCTTAGAAACTCCTCAGATAAAGTTAAAAAAACGACTTTTATCTGGGAAAGTTTCCCTGTAATGTAAACACACATGAACCGTTAGATTTCAAACAATATTTTTACTAAAAATTCTAGGTATTAGGAGGTCTCTCATCTGCTCTAAAGGTTCAATGAACACTAATCTTCGATTTGTATAATCGGTGGCAAAATATGTATGTATAAAGGTCAAGGTTGTTCTTGTAGCAATGAGACGTGTAAAATCGGTATTGCTTGGTCGTTGAACTTCGACTCTTAACGGTCGTTAGAGGTCGTTTTTACTGAACCTTTTAAAGTTCGATTTGGAGTAATCGGAATTTATTAAATGAAAACAAATGATAATTTAGATTGTTTAGAAAAAAACATTTCACTTAAAAGAAAGGACAATATGCCTCCGATAGGTAGTAATCTGAAGGAGGTCGTGGGTTCTCTTAGCTTCAAAGAATCGAGTAAAATAGTGCACAATTTTCGTAATATATTCCTTCTTATATAATTTACTTCTTTCTTCCCCTCTCCGGGACATGTTACCTTAATGATCTTCCCATCTTGGTGTTATTGCAAACCGGGGGGAAAAGAGGTGCACTACCAATACTAGACTGGAACTACTTGGGATGATTTGACCTTTAGGTTGTAGTCGAGGGTTCTATTCACACCAAAGAATCTGGTAAAGGAGTGTACAATTTTCATAATATATATTCCGATTTACTTTCTTCTTCCCCTCACGGGGACATGTTACCCATATAACCTTCCCATCTTGGTATTATTACAATCCGGCGGAAGAAATGCGCTAACAATACTTCTAGTCTGTCGGTACTATAAACCGGTGGTGTCAAATGTATCCTCAGCCATTCCTTCGAGTGATTTGACAGGTAGGTAGTCGTCTGAAGGAGGTCAAGGATTCTATTGATATCAAATAATCTGATAAAGGAGTGCTTTGTAATATATTCCGATTCACTTCCTTCTTCCCCCAGGGCAGGATACCATAATGATCTTCCCATCTTAGTGTTATTGCAATCCAAGGGGTGGAAAAGGTGAGCCGGGACTATAAACTGGTGGTGCCAAATGTATCCTCAGCCTTACATTGGAATGCTTTGACCTGAGGACAAACCAGGAAGTCTTTTAATATGGTACCACGGAAACTGGTAGCCCACAGGGATATGATAACTTAATGATCTTTTCATCTTGGTGTTATTGCAATCCGGGGGGAAAGAGGTGAGCTGCCAATACTTCTAGTCTGCCGGGACTATAAACTGGTAGTGTCAAATGTATCCTCAGCCTTTTCATGGAATGATTTGACCTGAGGACAAACCAGGGAAGGAAACCGCTAGGCCATAGGGCAAAGTTTTAGATGTATATGTACTAAAATCACAAGGGATCAGCAACAACAAAAAATGTACAGATTAAACTTAAATTTAAAGAAACGTTTTCCCAAAGATTTCATACCTTTACACATATGCCATTAAACACATCTATACACTTTCAGAAAAATAGACAAACATTAAAACCAACATTGTATATTTGTATAACAGCGCAGTTAGTTTTAAGTTTGTTTTGAAAATGTTGTAACAACCGGCAAAAGCCGTCATAACAAATAATGGCCAACAGAAAAAGCCAGCGATATATGTATAGACAGACAACTATAAAGTTGGCTAAAAACAACAAAAATATTTCATGTCTAATTAAAATAGGTGATTTGGTAATGAACTTAAAAGAGCAAGACGAATGAGCAAAAATAAGAAACTTAAAAAGAAAAACTTTCTTTTTTTTGCTTGCTTGGTGGTTGCCACACCAACAGCACCTATTAAGGGAAAATCACTGAAATGCGAGACGCATTTATGAGTTAAAAAGAAAAAATGAAAACATGAAAACTAATTAAATAAACTAAAGTTAAATAAGGCTTAAAGTATGTAACAACAACTACAAAAAAAAGAAAATTGTGTGTAAACCAGATATGTAAAGAAAACGCATAATATTGCCTTTGATGACAAACACCCAAGGAAAATCGATATGTGGTGGTGCAGCAATACAACCCAAAAACATACACACACACATAACCACTTTAAGAAAGAGACGAAACAAAATACCAAAAAGAAAATTTGTTACCATAGATTTAAAGGCAATATAAGCAAGGTATGCCTTGATACAACACAATATGGTTGTTGTTAGGAGATGGTATTTGAGCCCAGTTCAATACTGTTTAAGCCACAAATATTTCTTTTCAAGTTAAGTCTATAAATAAAGTATTAAAAATAAGCTTAAATTGCTAATGATTTAACTAACAGCCATATAAGGATGGTGTTTACCGATACGTACTTAGAAAATGTGGCTTTTGAATTTCAAAAGCAAACTAAACAGAAAAATAACGGTAATGTTATAGCCTTAATCGTTAAATGCAAGTATACATACACGCATATACACACACATACTCAAACCTATAGATATAGACAAATATTTCAAACGTTTTAAGGGGTTTAGTACCCATGGCTGTTTAACTAAATATCGTTACAAACATAAAAGGCGTGGTACTAGAATATGTTAAAAAAAAATCGCCGGAAAATCTATTATCTATAAAATATCAAAAATGTGTTAAACCCCTTAAGGCATATAATGCCAAATATAAATCTTACATACCTTTTTTCTTCTTATTTAGTTGTACTGAATTCAATATTTATTGATTGTTAAGCTCAACGTGTTTTGAATTTTTTTTTCTATATAATCAAAAATCTTTTATTATTTCTTTTCTTTTTAAAGATTCTCTTTAGTTATATATTTTTTTATTATTTCTACGTATTATTCTCGATAAATGAAAAATCCAATAGATACAATATTTTTCCTCACACAAGCTTTTTATTTTTGTTCACACCACCACCCTTCGTTATAACACAGATTCGTTTGTAAGATAAAAGAAAAGTTGTGATTTTTCTTTTTTTCCTACTTGCAGTTCTCTAGTTTTAAATATAATTTTATTATTTCACCCTTCTGCTTTTTTTTAAATTTCGTTTAACAAACTTTTTCAATAAACAGCTGAATTTAAACGTACTATACACAACCACGTCCGTCACTAGACTGTTTTTAAGCTTTTGCTAACACACTCACCGAAGGTGGCAGGAAAAGAAAATTCACACTAAATTCTGTTTGTTTGTGTGCTTTTTTAATAAAAGAAATATTTTGGATGCGCTTCAGTGAAAAGTACTGAATGAAAAAGTATCTACACAATTGTTTGCTCTAGTGAAAATCACCATAAGAATATGTGTAAATTTCGCTCTTTTTTAATAGGGAAACATTTTCTCTTATTAGATTTTTCTCTTCGCAATTGCAATTTGTAGCATTGCCAGATTTAAAGTGTATGTTTTAAATAGAAATTGGGGTGGCCAGTTTATGGGTTTTTTTTTATCTATTGTGGACTTTTTAATAGATATGATAATTTTGTGCTTTAACTGCCTGATAACAGTAATAGACTAAACCAAAATAGACAAGACTACAGACTAGGTTAGACAAAATTAGAGACTGCAGACTAGATTATAACGTCGACTATAGACTAGACTACAGATTACACAACAGACTATGACTCGTCCACAGACTAGACTATGACTAGTCTATATACATAATCTAAACTATAGACTACTTTAGACTAGCCCATAGACTAGACTATAGACTAGCCCATAGACTAGACTATAGACTAGACTATAGACTAGACTATAGACTAGACTATAGACTAGACTATAGACTAGACTATAGACTAGACTATAGACTAGACTATAGACTAGACTATAGACTAGACTATAGACTAGACTATAGACTAGACTATAGACTAGACTATAGACTAGACTATAGACTAGACTATAGACTAGTCTATAGACTAGACTATAGACTAGACTATAGACTAGACTATAGACTAGACTATAGACTAGACTATAGACTAGACTATAGACTAGACTATAGACTAGACTATAGACTAGACTATAGACTAGACTATAGACTAGACTATAGACTAGACTATAGACTAGACTATAGACTAGACTATAGACTAGACTATAGACTAGACTATAGACTAGACTAGACAATAGACTAGACTATAGACTAGACTATAGACTAGACTATAGACTAGACTATAGACTAGACTATAGACTAGACTAGACTAGACTATAGACTACTATAGACTAGACTATAGACTAGACTCTAGACTAGACTATAGACTAGACTATAGACTAACTATAGACTAGACTATAGACTAGACTATAGACTAGACTATAGACTAGACTATAGACTAGACTATAGACTAGACTATAGACTAGACTATAGACTAGACTATAGACTAGACTAGACTAGACTATAGACTAGACTATAGACTGACTATAGACTAGACTATAGACTACTAAGACTAGACTATAGACTAGACTATAGACTAGACTATAGACTAGACTATAGTCTAGTCTATAGTCTAGTCTATAGTCTAGTCTATAGTCTAGTCTATAGTCTAGTCTATAGTCTAGTCTATAGTCTAGTCATAGTCTAGTCTATAGTCTAGTCTATAGTCTAGTCTATAGTCTAGTCTATAGTCTAGTCTATAGTCTAGTCTATAGTCTAGTCTATGTAGTCTATAGTCTAGTCTATAGTCTAGTCTATAGTCTAGTCTATAGTCTAGTCTATATCTAGTCTATAGTCTAGTCTATAGTCTAGTCATAGTCTAGTCTAGATCTAGTCTATAGTCTAGTCTATAGTCTAGTCTATAGTCTAGTCTAGTCTAGTCTATAGTCTAGTCTATAGTCTAGTCTATAGTCTAGTCTATAGTCTAGTCTATAGTCTAGTCTATTGTCTAGTCTATTATAGTCTAGTCTATAGTCTAGTCTATAGTCTAGTCTATAGTCTAGTCTATAGTCTAGTCTATAGTCTAGTCTATAGTCTAGTCATAGTCTAGTCTATAGTCTAGTCTATAGTCTAGTCTATAGTCTAGTCTATAGTCTAGTCTATAGTCTAGTCTATAGTCTAGTCTATAGTCTAGTCTATAGTCTAGTCTATAGACTAGTCTATAGTCTAGTCTATAGTCTAGTCTATAGTCTAGTCTATAGTCTAGTCTATAGTCTAGTCTATAGTCTAGTCTATAGTCTAGTCTATAGTCTAGTCTATAGTCTAGTCTATAGTCTAGTCTATAGTCTAGTCTATAGTCTAGTCTAGTCTAGTCTATAGTCTAGTTAGTCTAGTCTATAGTCTAGTCTATGGGCTAGTCTATAGTCTAGTCTATGGGCTTAGTCTAAAGTAGTCTATAGTTTAGATTATGTATATAGACTAGTCATAGTCTAGTCTGTGGACGAGTCAATAGTCTGTTGTGTAATCTGTAGTCTAGTCTATAGTCGACGTATAATCTAGCTGCAGTCTCTAATTTGTCTAACCTAGTCTGTAGTCTTGTCTATTTTGGTTTAGTCTATTACTGTTATCAGGCAGTTAAAGCACAAAATTATCATATCTATTAAAAAGTCCACAATAGATAAAAAAAACCCATAAACTGGCCACCCCAATTCTATTTAAAACATACACTTTAAATCTGGCAATGCTACAAATTGCAATTGCGAAGAGAAAAATCTAATAAGAGAAAATGTTTCCCTATTAAAAAAGAGCGAAATTTACACATATTCTTATGGTGATTTTCACTAGAGCAAACAATTGTGTAGATACTTTTTCATTCAGTACTTTTCACTGAAGCGCATCCAAAATATTTCTTTTATTAAAAAAAGCACACAAACAAACAGAATTTAGTGTGAATTTTCTTTCCTGCCACCTTCGGTGAGTGTGTTAGCAAAAGCTTAAAAACAGTCTAGTGACGGACGTGGTTGTGTATAGTACGTTTAAATTCAGCTGTTTATTGAAAAAGTTTGTTAAACGAAATTAAAAAAAAGCAGAAGGGTGAAATAATAAAATTATATTTAAAACTAGAGAACTGCAAGTAGGAAAAAAAAGAAAAATCACAACTTTTCTTTTATCTTACAAACGAATCTGTGTTATAACGAAGGGTGGTGGTGGTGAACAAAAAATAAAAAGCTTGTGTGAGGAAAAATATTGTATCTATTGGATTTTTCATTTATCGAGAATAATACGTAGAAATAATAAAAAAATATATAACTAAAGAGAATCTTTAAAAAGAAAAGAAATAATAAAGATTTTTGATTATATAGAAAAAAAATTCAAAACACGTTGAGCTTAACAATCAATAAATATTGAATTCAGTACAACTAAATAAGAAGAAAAAAAGGTATGTAAGATTTATATTTGGCATTATATGCCTTAAGGGGTTTAACACATTTTTGATATTTATAGATAATAGATTTTCCGGCGATTTTTTTTTAACATATTCTAGTACCACGCCTTTTATGTTTGTAACGATATTTAGTTAAACAGCCATGGGTACTAAACCCCTTAAAACGTTTGAAATATTTGTCTATATCTATAGGTTTGAGTATGTGTGTGTATATGCGTGTATGTATACTTGCATTTAACGATTAAGGCTATAACATTACCGTTATTTTTCTGTTTAGTTTGCTTTTGAAATTCAAAAGCCACATTTTCTAAGTACGTATCGGTAAACACCATCCTTATATGGCTGTTAGTTAAATCATTAGCAATTTAAGCTTATTTTTAATACTTTATTTATAGACTTAACTTGAAAAAGAAATATTTGTGGCTTAAACAGTATTGAACTGGGCTCAAATACCATCTCCTAACAACAACCATATTGTGTTGTATCAAGGCATACCTTGCTTATATTGCCTTTAAATCTATGGTAACAAATTTTCTTTTTGGTATTTTGTTTCGTCTCTTTCTTAAAGTGGTTATTGTGTGTGGTATGTTTTTGGGTTGTATTGCTGCACCACCACATATCGATTTTCCTTGGGTGTTTGTCATCAAAGGCAATATTATGCGTTTTCTTTACATATCTGGTTTACACACAATTTTCTTTTTTTTGTAGTTGTTGTTACATACTTTAAGCCTTATTTAACTTTAGTTTATTTAATTAGTTTTCATGTTTTCATTTTTTCTTTTTAACTCATAAATGCGTCTCGCATTTCAGTGATTTTCCCTTAATAGGTGCTGTTGGTGTGGCAACCACCAAGCAAGCAAAAAAAGAAAGTTTTTTCTTTTAAGTTTCTTATTTTGCTCATTCGTCTTGCTCTTTTAAGTTCATTACCAAATCACCTATTTTAATTAGACATGAAATATTTTTGTTGTTTTTAGCCAACTTTATAGTTGTCTGTCTATACATATATCGCTGGCTTTTTCTGTTGGCCATTATTTGTTATGACGGCTTTTGCCGGTTGTTACAACATTTTCAAAAACAAACTTAAAACTAACTGCGCTGTTATACAAATATACAATGTTGGTTTTTAAATGTTTGTCTATTTTTCTGAAAGTGTATAGATGTGTTTAATGGCATATGTGTAAAGGTATGAAATCTTTGGGAAAACGTTTCTTTAAATTTAAGTTTAATCTGTACATTTTTTGTTGTTGCTGATCCCTTGTGATTTAGTACATATACATCTAAAACTTTGCCCTATGGCCTAGCGGTTTCCTTCCCTGGTTGTCCTCAGGTCAAATCATTCCATGAAAAGGCTGAGGATACATTTGACACTACAGTTTATAGTCCCGGCAGACTAGAAGTATTGGCAGCTCACCTCTTTCCCCCCGATTGCAATAACACCAAGATGAAAAGATCATTAAGTTATCATATCCCTGTGGGCTACCAGTTTCCGTGGTACCATATTAAAAGACTTCCTGGTTTGTCCTCAGGTCAAAGCATCCAATGTAAGGCTGAGGATACATTTGGCACCACCAGTTTATAGTCCCGGCTCACCTTTTCCACCCCTTGGATTGCAATAACACTAAGATGGGAAGATCATTATGGTATCCTGCCCTGGGGGAAGAAGGAAGTGAATCGGAATATATTACAAAGCACTCCTTTATCAGATTATTTGATATCAATAGAATCCTTGACCTCCTTCAGACGACTACCTACCTGTCAAATCACTCGAAGGAATGGCTGAGGATACATTTGACACCACCGGTTTATAGTACCGACAGACTAGAAGTATTGTTTAGCGCATTTCTTCCGCCGGATTGTAATAATACCAAGATGGGAAGGTTATATGGGTAACATGTCCCCGTGAGGGGAAGAAGAAATAAATCGGAATATATATTATGAAAATTGTACACTCCTTTACCAGATTCTTTGGTGTGAATAGAACCCTCGACTACAACCTAAAGGTCAAATCATCCCAAGTAGTTCCAGTCTAGTATTGGTAGTGCACCTCTTTTCCCCCGGTTTGCAATAACACCAAGATGGGAAGATCATTAAGGTAACATTCCCGGAGAGGGGAAGAAAGAAGTAAATTATATAAGAAGGAATTATTACGAAAATTGTGCACTATTTTACTCGATCTTTGAAGCTAAGAGAACCCACGACCTCCTTCAGATTACTACCTATCGGAGGCATATTGTCCTTTCTTTAAGTGAAATGTTTTTTTCTAAACAATCTAAATTATCATTTGTTTCATTTAATAAATTCCGATTACTCCAAATCGAACTTTAAAAGGTTCAGTAAAAACGACCTCTAACGACCGTTAAGAGTCGAAGTTCAACGAACCAAGCAATACCGATTTTACACGTCTCATTGCTACAAGAACAACCTTGACCTTTATACATACATATTTTGCCACCGATTATACAATCGAAGATTAGTGTTCATTGAACCTTTAGAGCAGATGAGAGACCTCCTATACCTAGAATTTTTAGTAAAAATATTGTTTGAAATCTAACGGTTCATGTGTGTTTACATTACAGGGAAAACTTTCCCAGATAAAGTCGTTTTTTTAACTTTATCTGAGGAGTTTTCTAAGAGCACGGTATTGTAGTAGGACCAAATTCTTCGATGACATCTTACGCGTAGTTAAGAAAACCTTGGTTTGCCCCTTCGTAGTATATTTATTCGCATAAGTAATCTTCTTTATTTTTTGTAGGGGTGCATGGATTTAAAAAGGCAAAAACCGGTTCCAGTGCTTAACTTCTAGATATTTTGAATGTTGATTACTAAACTCTACGGGCTGCTAGGATCAACTCCGATACTTAACGATCAATGTGGTTTTTAGAAACTTCTTATTATGAACATCGCAGATCTCTTATTTAAAATCCGTCTCAGCATCTTGGCCTACCGGTTATAGAGAGGCTTTAGTCTTATATATAATGTATAACTCTTTTATTATAGAAGATATATACTGCTGGACTGCTCCAGTTGTCCGAAATACATATCAGATGTAAAAGATAGCTACATTTCAATTGATATGGAACTCCAGCTGTCTGAAACATTTGATAGCCGTAGCATTGCAGGGTTTGTACTTAATTACGTTCACAATTATCCACTTGAATTGTTAACTCTGGGTAAAAAATTTAGATATTTTCCAAAAGAATTACAACAGTTTTCTACTGCGAAAGTAAGTCTGATGAGAGTTGAGTTGGCAACCCAATTGTGGTAAAAAAATTATACATTTAACACGTAGGAGTTCCATGAAAACTCTTAGAGGTATTTTTAGAACGACAATAATGTTCTGAGTAATGACTTCCAGAAGTAGTGGCGTCAACACTAGTTCCAAGCTTGTTGTTTAAGAAGGTCTTTGCACTTGTTCTAGAACAAGCAAGCGCAGAAAGATAGTCGCTAAGAAAATGTTATTGTACTGGTGAGAAAACACTTTTTTACACTCTTGTAGTGAGTTTTGTTTACGATCGGGTTGTGTACGTGTGAATTGCTGCAAATCTTCGTAATTTGAACAATATGAATGCGCAACGCTGTTCTTTAACTAGTTTTTTAGGAAATTTTCTAAAAGTTTACCTAATATAGCATTAAATCCTTTTTAAGATTTAATACCTTAACATTTCTGTTTGTAATTCAATCGATATTTTCCAAAATATAACAAAGTTTGCAAGATTTTACTTTTCTAGACCTGATGTCTCAGCATTTTGTGCGTGTTTATATTTAACTAAATTATTTATTTGCCAGCAACAAATTTTATTTATAAAAGTAATAAAATAGTTTTATATATACTTTTTTTTATTTATTTAAACATGTCTCTGCAATACTCGACATGATAAAATCTAAGCATACAATGTGGAAACATTTTATAAATTTTCTATTTAAATACAATATTTTAAATATGAATGGGTTTAATTTTGGACTCAATAAATCCACTTATTGGTGAGTCTAGAGTTAACAGTTTAAACTTTTGATTTCATAAAAATTACGATTAAAGCTTTAAATAATGTCAACTTATTTTACCGTAACAAATTAAAACTATTTAAGTATTAATTTCAAATTATCTTCTTTCCCAATCATTTGATCTTATTGAGTGTCGTCTTACTTTCGCCTTTAGTATAACAATAATAAATCTTGTATATTATTCAATTAAACTTATTAATTGCTTTGATCATTATTACTTACCGTTAAAGCAGATAACTACTAGCGTTAGTGTTTTTGAAAATTATATATTATATATTAATTATTAATTTTAAACAAACCGCTTCTTTATACTTTTTGTATTATTTTTTCGCGATCATTGTTTCGTTAACTAATTGAGGTTAATGTTAGGGTTTTTTTCTCTTAGTTTCATAATACTCTACCGTGATTACAAGAATTAATTCTATTTAATTTAAATGTTTTTGTTGTTGTTTATAATTTAACTTCATTTCACTCTTTTAGTTTTCGTGGGAATTTTCGTAAAACTTTTCTTTAAGTTTTCTGTATAACAATTACAAAATTTTACCACGTTCTACTTTTAGGATAATAAATATTTAATAAATAATGATTTTAAAGGTGAAATATATACGTACATGTGTCATGGAATTATATTCAGTTATATAGTAAGTTTAGGAATTAGTAGAACTAACAATAAATCCCTTAAAACTTGATATAAAAGCATCCGCTTTTAAAGTTGATAATAAGCTCTCTTTGCCGATGCCTGCTTTATACCTGTTACCATCAAAGAGTTATGATTGAACTCTCTGTACGGTTTTTTCTGTACACATGTGTTAGATTTGGGTTGTCTGAAAGCCAGATATTAGAGAGCTCTTTGCCGATATCTGCTCTAGCCACGACATTTGACATTTACATTATTTGATTATTAGTTAAACAATTGTTTGTTAATTCAAATCAAAACTAATCTCATTTAAACATAAATATTTATGCTTTATTTACAGACATATTTTATAATTAAAATTTCACTTACTGCAGTGTTCTAAAACAAGTATTTTTCCCAAAATTATATTTTAACATTATTTTGTATTTATTACAGACAAATAAAACTCCAAAATTATATTTTTGGTTTTATTTGTTACAGACATTTTTATGACACTACCAAAAATGGCGCTGTTGATTCCGTAAATGGAAAATTTATTAGCCTGTTGTTTGCCAAAACACAATTTATTGTGCTTGTTTAAATTATATATAAGGATTTAAAGGTTTTTTATTGCTAACTAAGGGCTCACACTCTAACTCTTATATTCTGGTATTATTTCGTAAAATGTTTCTGTAATTAATGCCGTCATGTTGAATAATTTTAACCCTTTCGACTTTTTGGATTTTTTTTACACAACTATAAAGTTTTAAGTTTGTTTTCTAGTTTAATTAAGTTTAAAATTTTACAAAAATTATAAAATGGCGTGAACATTTTGAAAAAAAGTGAAAACTTTTTAAGATATCTTCGTAAAATAGTTTTATTGTTTACTAGTTGGAACTGACTCGAGTTAAAATAGATAGAATATATATGTAGGTAGATAGATAGATAGATAGATAGATAGATAGATAGATAGATAGATAGATAGATAGATAGATAGATAGATAGATAGATAGATAGATAGATAGATAGATTAGATAGATAGATAGATAGATAGATAGATAGATAGATAGATAGATTAGATAGATAGATAGATAGATAGATAGATTAGATAGATAGATAGATAGATAGATAGATAGATAGATAGATAGATAGATAGATAGATAGTAGATACATACATAAATAAGCAAATAGGGACCGATTCGCAAAAAAAATCGTTGAATATTTACATAAAATATCGAGGGACTATATTCAATAGTCTCTATCTAAAATAATACAAGTTTTCAGGAGAGCAAAAAAACTGCTTATTTCGCTAGTTCGTGAAGATTTTTTAATTTTTTCTTTTACAATATATTTTTACGACCATATTCTAAACCTTTATATAAAAAGAATTTTAATTTTTGCATTATTTACAAAATTATTCACAAAATTTATATCAGATAGAGCTTATTTTTCTACGAAAATGTTCATTCAACCAACAGATAGAGAGTTTTTCATGGAAACATAAAATTTTTATTTGAATTAAAATCAATAAATATTATATTTTATACAATTTAATGGAGGAAAAGAAACCAAATTGTTGAAAAAGCAACAGATTATAATGTTTTGGTCCAAAATCAATATTATATGGTTAAACACGACAATAAAATTGATTTAATTAGTATCATAATGAGCGATATCTCAAAAACTATTAGACCGAATTTAAATATTTTGACGGATTTGTGTTCAGCATGTCCAAATTATTAAGAAGACTTGTTTTGCAACAGAAAATTATCCAAAGGGATCGAGTTTGAAGCAATTTTTGGATAAGATAGAGAGTTTTGCATTCAGAATTTTTCTTTTTTAAGATAGAGAAATTTAAGAAATGCTATAAAATTGCCAAAAAATATTTTTTTCTTTGAAATTTATATCACTGATGCGCGATAGTTTGCTGAATATTTTGCCATCAAAATCTCATTTCATAAAAATGACAGATAGCGACTATTGAATATAGTCCCTCGATATTAAAATGTAATACCAAATTTCAATATATAAATGTTAGAAGTGAATTGTGAAGATTCAGTCAATTTCTGAAGGCGGGCTTTGTGTGGATGCTATGGAAACCGATCATTAGAGAATAACCAATTTCATCCTTGAGGCAAAAAAGTACATGTAACATTTTATTGAATTAGCTTGAAATTTCTACCTGTACCTTGTAATCGAGATATGTCCGGCTGGCTGGTCGCTTGATTTAATGAGTTTAATGAGATTATAGAAAAATGTTAATGGAAGAATTACTGAATAAACTTTTTTATTATTTTTCAGTTTCTCGATATAGTGATACTTCCAATTTTTTATAGTTATTTATAATTGAAATCCAAATTTTTATAATTTCTAGTATCAAAACAAATTTTGTTGCATTTTAAAAACAATATTTTTATTTTAAATATTTTATCAATTGTTTCATTTCATAAATTATTGGCTTTTAAATTTCATCACTTGCTTCTTATAATTTGGTTATAATTAGTGCTGGTAAAATACTAAGCAATGGTTACAATTACTATTCGATTGTTTTATGAAAAAGTATAAATATGACTTATTTGACAGGATCCCAAGATTTCAAGACTTTTTTGTTTTCATTTTAACATCATGTCAAAATTTGTTAGAATGTTCGAATTGATTCAAAATTACCAGCACTATATAGTCAAAACTTAATAATCGTATCTGCAGCACTACAACTAGAAATATGTTCTTGTCTCTTTTTCTCTCTTTTTCTAGTACGTAGTTGCACCATTATATTAATTGCAACAACTGTAACATCAACAACAATATAAATAAGCAACACCATTAACCCTCCCAAAAAATAAAAAAATCTCAAATAATCTCACTTTATTCACCAGTTTAACGTATAACTTTTAATCATGATTAGCGTTCTTTTTATTGCCAATAGACTATTTAGCAGTATGGTTAAACAGGGACCCAGACCAGTGGTTGTGTGTGGACCTTCGGGTTCTGGAAAAGTACTCTGCTGAATAGACTATTCGCAGAATTTCCCAATACTTTCGGTTTTAGTGATCGCATACCACGCGTAAACCTCGACCCGGAGAGGAGGATGGTGTTCACTATAACTTTGTCAGCCGTGAGGAAATGGAAAAAGTGTGGCCAATGATGAATTTATAGAATCGGCTACGTTTGGTGGCAACATGTATGGCACTAGTAAGGAGGCTGTACGTAAGGTACAAAATGCCGGTAAAGTTTGTATTTTAGATATTGAACCCCAAGGTGTGGAGCAGGTGAAGAAGACCAATTTAAATCCCATACTAATCTATAATAATCCACCATCTGTGGAGGCTTTGGAAAACGTTTACGTAAACGTGGCACCGAAACCGAGGAATCTTTAAAGAAACGTTTAGATGCTGCCGCTTTGAGATTGCTTATGGTCTGACACCCGGTAATTTCCAGAAAATTATCCATAACATTGACATTGATCAGGCCTACGAAGAGTTTCGTGAATTTATTGTAGCCGAATTGAAGGCTCAAGAAGCTGCTGGCATTACTATTACCTGTAATGTCTTAAAATAGACCTAGACCCATTAGAACCTCTGCATTTTCGCAATGGTATTTAAGTTTAAAGATATTTTAAACTTTAGTAAAATCATTGTTGATGTTCAACGTATAATATTTTGCGGTGTGACTAGAATTTAAAGAAAATTTTATTTAAATTTAAGTCAATTACTATTATTTCGTGATTTTTAATTTTTTTAAATAAAAATTTATGTATTTCTTTTAATACCAATTATTTTCAAAGAAATACATAAATTTTTATTTAAAAAAATTAAAAAAATCACGAAATAAATAGTAATTGACTTAAATTTAAATAAAAACTTTTTCTTTAAATTCTAGTCACACACGCAAAATATTATACGTTGAACATCAACAATGATTTTACTAAAGTTTAAAATATCTTTAAACTTAAAATACCATTGCGAAAATGCAGAGGTTCTAATGGGTCTAGGTCTATTTTAAGACATTACCAGGTAATAGTAATGCCAGCAGCTTCTTGAGCCTTCAATTCGGCTACAATAAATTCACGAAACTCTTCGTAGGCCTGATCAATGTCAATGTTATGGATAATTTTCTGGAAATTACCGGGTGTCAGACCATAAGCAATCTCAGAAGCGGCAGCATCTAAACGTTTCTTTAAAGATTCCTCGGTTTCGGTGCCACGTTTACGTAAACGTTGTTCCAAAGCCTCCACAGATGGTGGATTATTATAGATTAGTATGGGATTTAAATTGGTCTTCTTCACCTGCTCCACACCTTGGGGTTCAATATCTAAAATACAAACTTTACCGGCATTTTGTACCTTACGTACAGCCTCCTTACTAGTGCCATACATGTTGCCACCAAACGTAGCCGATTCTATAAATTCATCATTGGCCACAGCTTTTTCCATTTCCTCACGGCTGACAAAGTTATAGTGAACACCATCCTCCTCTCCGGGTCGAGGTTTACGCGTGGTATGCGATACACTAAAACCGAAAGTATTGGGAAATTCTGCGAATAGTCTATTCAGCAGAGTACTTTTACCAGAACCCGAAGGTCCACACACAACCACTGGTCTGGGTCCCTGTTTAACCATACTGCTAAATAGTCTATTGGCAATAAAAAGAACGCTAATCATGATTAAAAGTTATACGTTAAACTGGTGAATAAAGTGAGATTATTTGAGTTTTTTTTATTTTTTGGGAGGGTTAATGGTGTTGCTTATTTATATTGTTGTTGATGTGACAGTTGTTGCAATTAATATAATGGTGCAACTACGTACTAGAAAAAAGAGAGAAAAAGAGACAGAAACATATTTCTAGTTGTAGTGCTGCAGATACGATTATTAAGTTTTGACTATATAGTGCTGGTAATTTTGAATCAATTCGAACATTCTAACAAATTTTGACATGATGTTTAAAATGAAAACAAAAAAGTCTTGAAATCTTGGATCCTGTCAAATAAGTCATATTTATACTTTTTTCATAAAACAATCGAATAGTAATTGTAACCATTGCTTAGTATTTTACCAGCACTAATTATAACCAAAATTATAAGAAGCAAGTGATGAAATTAAAAGCCAATAATTTATGAAATGAAAACAATTGATAAAATATTTAAAATAAAAATATTGTTTTTAAATGCAACAAAATTTGTTTTGATACTAGAAATTATAAAAATTTGGATTTCAATTATAATAAACTATAAAAAATTGGAAGTATCACTATATCGAGAAACTGAAAAAAATAATAAAAAAGTTTATTCAGTAATTCTTCCATTAACATTTTTCTATAATCTCATTAAACTCATTAAATCAAGCGACCAGCCAGCCGGACATATCTCGATTACAAGGTACAGGTAGAAATTTCAAGCTAAATTCAATAAAATGTTACATGTACTTTTTTGCCTCAAGGATGAAATTGGTTATTCTCTAATGATCGGTTTCCATAGCATCCACACAAAGCCCGCCTTCAGAATTGACTTGAATCTTCACAATTCACTTCTAAACATTTATATATTGAAATTTTGGTATTACATTTTAATATCGAGGGACTATATTCAATAGTCGCTATCTGTCATTTTTATGAAAATGAGATTTTGATGGCAAATATTCAGCAAACTATCGCGCATCAGTGATATAAATTTCAAAGAAAAAAAATATTTTTTGGCAATTTTATAGCATTTCTTAAATTTCTCTATCTTAAAAAAAAGAAAAATTCTGAATGCAAAACTCTCTATCTTATCCAAAAATTGCTTCAAACTCGATCCCTTTGGATAATTTTCTGTTGCAAAACAAGTCTTCTTAATAATTTGGACATGCTGAACACAAATCCGTCAAAATATTTAAATTCGGTCTAATAGTTTTGAGATATCGCTCATTATGATACTAATTAAATCAATTTTATTGTCGTGTTTAACCATATAATATTGATTTGGACCAAAACATTATAATCTGTTGCTTTTTCAACAATTTGGTTTCTTTTCCTCCATTAAATTGTATAAAATATAATATTTATTGATTTTAATTCAAATAAAAATTTTATGTTTCCATGAAAAACTCTCTATCTGTTGGTTGAATGAACATTTTCGTAGAAAAATAAGCTCTATCTGATATAAATTTGTGAATAATTTTGTAAATAATGCAAAAATTAAATTCTTTTTATATAAAGGTTTAGAATATGGTCGTAAAAATATATTGTAAAAGAAAAAATTAAAAAATCTTCACGAACTAGCGAAATAAGCAGTTTTTTTGCTCTCCTGAAAACTTGTATTATTTTAGATAGAGACTATTGAATATAGTCCCTCGATATTTTATGTAAATATTCAACGATTTTTTTTGCGAATCGGTCCCTATTTGCTTATTTATGTATGTATCTACTATCTATCTATCTATCTATCTATCTATCTATCTATCTATCTATCTATCTATCTATCTAATCTATCTATCTATCTATCTATCTATCTATCTATCTATCTATCTATCTATCTATCTATCTATCTATCTATCTAATCTATCTATCTATCTATCTATCTATCTATCTATCTATCTATCTATCTATCTATCTATCTATCTATCTATCTATCTAATCTATCTATCTATCTATCTACCTACATATATATTCTATCTATTTTAACTCGAGTCAGTTCCAACTAGTAAACAATAAAACTATTTTACGAAGATATCTTAAAAAGTTTTCACTTTTTTCAAAATGTTCACGCCATTTTATAATTTTTGTAAAAATTTTAAACTTAATTAAACTAGAAACAAACTTAAAACTTTATAGTTGTGTAAAAAAAATCCAAAAAAAGTCGAAAAGGGTTAAAATTATTCAACATGACGGCATTAATTACAGAAACATTTTACGAAATAATACCAGAATATAAGAGTTAGAGTGTGAGCCCTTAGTTAGCAATAAAAAACCTTTAAATCCTTATATATAATTTAAACAAGCACAATAAATTGTGTTTTGGCAAACAACAGGCTAATAAATTTTCCATTTACGGAATCAACAGCGCCATTTTTGGTAGTGTCATAAAAATGTCTGTAACAAATAAAACCAAAAATATAATTTTGGAGTTTTATTTGTCTGTAATAAATACAAAAATAATGTTAAAATATAATTTTGGGAAAAATACTTGTTTTAGAACACTGCAGTAAGTGAAATTTTAATTATAAAATATGTCTGTAAATAAAGCATAAATATTTATGTTTAAATGAGATTAGTTTTGATTTGAATTAACAAACAATTGTTTAACTAATAATCAAAATAATGTAAATGTCAAATGTCGTGGCTAGAGCAGATATCGGCAAAGAGCTCTCTTAATATCTGGCTTTCAGACAACCCAAATCTAACACATGTGTACAGAAAAAACCGTACAGAGAGTTCAATCATAACTCTTTGATGGTAACAGGTATAAAGCAGGCATCGGCAAAGAGAGCTTATTATCAACTTTAAAAGCGGATGCTTTTATATCAAGTTTTAAGGGATTTATTGTTAGTTCTACTAATTCCTAAACTTACTATATAACTGAATATAATTCCATGACACATGTACGTATATATTTCACCTTTAAAATCATTATTTATTAAATATTTATTATCCTAAAAGTAGAACGTGGTAAAATTTTGTAATTGTTATACAGAAAACTTAAAGAAAAGTTTTACGAAAATTCCCACGAAAACTAAAAGAGTGAAATGAAGTTAAATTATAAACAACAACAAAAACATTTAAATTAAATAGAATTAATTCTTGTAATCACGGTAGAGTATTATGAAACTAAGAGAAAAAAACCCTAACATTAACCTCAATTAGTTAACGAAACAATGATCGCGAAAAAATAATACAAAAAGTATAAAGAAGCGGTTTGTTTAAAATTAATAATTAATATATAATATATAATTTTCAAAAACACTAACGCTAGTAGTTATCTGCTTTAACGGTAAGTAATAATGATCAAAGCAATTAATAAGTTTAATTGAATAATATACAAGATTTATTATTGTTATACTAAAGGCGAAAGTAAGACGACACTCAATAAGATCAAATGATTGGGAAAGAAGATAATTTGAAATTAATACTTAAATAGTTTTAATTTGTTACGGTAAAATAAGTTGACATTATTTAAAGCTTTAATCGTAATTTTTATGAAATCAAAAGTTTAAACTGTTAACTCTAGACTCACCAATAAGTGGATTTATTGAGTCCAAAATTAAACCCATTCATATTTAAAATATTGTATTTAAATAGAAAATTTATAAAATGTTTCCACATTGTATGCTTAGATTTTATCATGTCGAGTATTGCAGAGACATGTTTAAATAAATAAAAAAAAGTATATATAAAACTATTTTATTACTTTTATAAATAAAATTTGTTGCTGGCAAATAAATAATTTAGTTAAATATAAACACGCACAAAATGCTGAGACATCAGGTCTAGAAAAGTAAAATCTTGCAAACTTTGTTATATTTTGGAAAATATCGATTGAATTACAAACAGAAATGTTAAGGTATTAAATCTTAAAAAGGATTTAATGCTATATTAGGTAAACTTTTAGAAAATTTCCTAAAAAACTAGTTAAAGAACAGCGTTGCGCATTCATATTGTTCAAATTACGAAGATTTGCAGCAATTCACACGTACACAACCCGATCGTAAACAAACTCACTACAAGAGTGTAAAAAAGTGTTTTCTCACCAGTACAATAACATTTTCTTAGCGACTATCTTTCTGCGCTTGCTTGTTCTAGAACAAGTGCAAAGACCTTCTTAAACAACAAGCTTGGAACTAGTGTTGACGCCACTACTTCTGGAAGTCATTACTCAGAACATTATTGTCGTTCTAAAAATACCTCTAAAGAGTTTTCATGGAACTCCTACGTGTTAAATGTATAATTTTTTTACCACAATTGGGTTGCCAACTCAACTCTCATCAGACTTACTTTCGCAGTAGAAAACTGTTGTAATTCTTTTGGAAAATATCTAAATTTTTTACCCAGAGTTAACAATTCAAGTGGATAATTGTGAACGTAATTAAGTACAAACCCTGCAATGCTACGGCTATCAAATGTTTCAGACAGCTGGAGTTCCATATCAATTGAAATGTAGCTATCTTTTACATCTGATATGTATTTCGGACAACTGGAGCAGTCCAGCAGTATATATCTTCTATAATAAAAGAGTTATACATTATATATAAGACTAAAGCCTCCTCTATAACCGGTAGGCCAAGATGCTGAGACGGATTTTAAATAAGAGATCTGCGATGTTCATAATAAGAAGTTTCTAAAAACCACATTGATCGTTAAGTATCGGAGTTGATCCTAGCAGCCCGTAGAGTTTAGTAATCAACATTCAAAATATCTAGAAGTTAAGCACTGGAACCGGTTTTTGCCTTTTAAATCCATGCACCCCTACAAAAAATAAAGAAGATTACTTATGCGAATAAATATACTACCGAAGGGGCAAACCAAGGTTTTCTTAACTACGCGTAAGATGTCATCGAAGAATTTGGTCCTACTACAATACCGTGCTCTTAGAAACTCCTCAGATAAAGTTAAAAAAACGACTTTTATCTGGGAAAGTTTCCCTGTAATGTAAACACACATGAACCGTTAGATTTCAAACAATATTTTTACTAAAAATTCTAGGTATTAGGAGGTCTCTCATCTGCTCTAAAGGTTCAATGAACACTAATCTTCGATTTGTATAATCGGTGGCAAAATATGTATGTATAAAGGTCAAGGTTGTTCTTGTAGCAATGAGACGTGTAAAATCGGTATTGCTTGGTCGTTGAACTTCGACTCTTAACGGTCGTTAGAGGTCGTTTTTACTGAACCTTTTAAAGTTCGATTTGGAGTAATCGGAATTTATTAAATGAAAACAAATGATAATTTAGATTGTTTAGAAAAAAACATTTCACTTAAAAGAAAGGACAATATGCCTCCGATAGGTAGTAATCTGAAGGAGGTCGTGGGTTCTCTTAGCTTCAAAGAATCGAGTAAAATAGTGCACAATTTTCGTAATATATTCCTTCTTATATAATTTACTTCTTTCTTCCCCTCTCCGGGACATGTTACCTTAATGATCTTCCCATCTTGGTGTTATTGCAAACCGGGGGGAAAAGAGGTGCACTACCAATACTAGACTGGAACTACTTGGGATGATTTGACCTTTAGGTTGTAGTCGAGGGTTCTATTCACACCAAAGAATCTGGTAAAGGAGTGTACAATTTTCATAATATATATTCCGATTTACTTTCTTCTTCCCCTCACGGGGACATGTTACCCATATAACCTTCCCATCTTGGTATTATTACAATCCGGCGGAAGAAATGCGCTAACAATACTTCTAGTCTGTCGGTACTATAAACCGGTGGTGTCAAATGTATCCTCAGCCATTCCTTCGAGTGATTTGACAGGTAGGTAGTCGTCTGAAGGAGGTCAAGGATTCTATTGATATCAAATAATCTGATAAAGGAGTGCTTTGTAATATATTCCGATTCACTTCCTTCTTCCCCCAGGGCAGGATACCATAATGATCTTCCCATCTTAGTGTTATTGCAATCCAAGGGGTGGAAAAGGTGAGCCGGGACTATAAACTGGTGGTGCCAAATGTATCCTCAGCCTTACATTGGAATGCTTTGACCTGAGGACAAACCAGGAAGTCTTTTAATATGGTACCACGGAAACTGGTAGCCCACAGGGATATGATAACTTAATGATCTTTTCATCTTGGTGTTATTGCAATCCGGGGGGAAAGAGGTGAGCTGCCAATACTTCTAGTCTGCCGGGACTATAAACTGGTAGTGTCAAATGTATCCTCAGCCTTTTCATGGAATGATTTGACCTGAGGACAAACCAGGGAAGGAAACCGCTAGGCCATAGGGCAAAGTTTTAGATGTATATGTACTAAAATCACAAGGGATCAGCAACAACAAAAAATGTACAGATTAAACTTAAATTTAAAGAAACGTTTTCCCAAAGATTTCATACCTTTACACATATGCCATTAAACACATCTATACACTTTCAGAAAAATAGACAAACATTAAAACCAACATTGTATATTTGTATAACAGCGCAGTTAGTTTTAAGTTTGTTTTGAAAATGTTGTAACAACCGGCAAAAGCCGTCATAACAAATAATGGCCAACAGAAAAAGCCAGCGATATATGTATAGACAGACAACTATAAAGTTGGCTAAAAACAACAAAAATATTTCATGTCTAATTAAAATAGGTGATTTGGTAATGAACTTAAAAGAGCAAGACGAATGAGCAAAAATAAGAAACTTAAAAAGAAAAACTTTCTTTTTTTGCTTGCTTGGTGGTTGCCACACCAACAGCACCTATTAAGGGAAAATCACTGAAATGCGAGACGCATTTATGAGTTAAAAAGAAAAAATGAAAACATGAAAACTAATTAAATAAACTAAAGTTAAATAAGGCTTAAAGTATGTAACAACAACTACAAAAAAAAGAAAATTGTGTGTAAACCAGATATGTAAAGAAAACGCATAATATTGCCTTTGATGACAAACACCCAAGGAAAATCGATATGTGGTGGTGCAGCAATACAACCCAAAAACATACACACACACATAACCACTTTAAGAAAGAGACGAAACAAAATACCAAAAAGAAAATTTGTTACCATAGATTTAAAGGCAATATAAGCAAGGTATGCCTTGATACAACACAATATGGTTGTTGTTAGGAGATGGTATTTGAGCCCAGTTCAATACTGTTTAAGCCACAAATATTTCTTTTTCAAGTTAAGTCTATAAATAAAGTATTAAAAATAAGCTTAAATTGCTAATGATTTAACTAACAGCCATATAAGGATGGTGTTTACCGATACGTACTTAGAAAATGTGGCTTTTGAATTTCAAAAGCAAACTAAACAGAAAAATAACGGTAATGTTATAGCCTTAATCGTTAAATGCAAGTATACATACACGCATATACACACACATACTCAAACCTATAGATATAGACAAATATTTCAAACGTTTTAAGGGGTTTAGTACCCATGGCTGTTTAACTAAATATCGTTACAAACATAAAAGGCGTGGTACTAGAATATGTTAAAAAAAAATCGCCGGAAAATCTATTATCTATAAAATATCAAAAATGTGTTAAACCCCTTAAGGCATATAATGCCAAATATAAATCTTACATACCTTTTTTTCTTCTTATTTAGTTGTACTGAATTCAATATTTATTGATTGTTAAGCTCAACGTGTTTTGAATTTTTTTTCTATATAATCAAAAATCTTTTATTATTTCTTTCTTTTTAAAGATTCTCTTTAGTTATATATTTTTTTATTATTTCTACGTATTATTCTCGATAAATGAAAAATCCAATAGATACAATATTTTTCCTCACACAAGCTTTTATTTTTTGTTCACACCACCACCCTTCGTTATAACACAGATTCGTTTGTAAGATAAAAGAAAAGTTGTGATTTTTCTTTTTTCCTACTTGCAGTTCTCTAGTTTTAAATATAATTTTATTATTTCACCCTTCTGCTTTTTTTAAATTTCGTTTAACAAACTTTTTCAATAAACAGCTGAATTTAAACGTACTATACACAACCACGTCCGTCACTAGACTGTTTTTAAGCTTTTGCTAACACACTCACCGAAGGTGGCAGGAAAAGAAAATTCACACTAAATTCTGTTTGTTTGTGTGCTTTTTTTAATAAAAGAAATATTTTGGATGCGCTTCAGTGAAAAGTACTGAATGAAAAAGTATCTACACAATTGTTTGCTCTAGTGAAAATCACCATAAGAATATGTGTAAATTTCGCTCTTTTTAATAGGGAAACATTTTCTCTTATTAGATTTTTCTCTTCGCAATTGCAATTTGTAGCATTGCCAGATTTAAAGTGTATGTTTTAAATAGAAATTGGGGTGGCCAGTTTATGGTTTTTTTTATCTATTGTGGACTTTTTAATAGATATGATAATTTTGTGCTTTAACTGCCTGATAACAGTAATAGACTAACCAAAATAGACAAGACTACAGACTAGGTTAGACAAAATTAGAGACTGCAGACTAGATTATAACGTCGACTATAGACTAGACTACAGATTACACAACAGACTATGACTCGTCCACAGACTAGACTATGACTAGTCTATATACATAATCTAAACTATAGACTACTTTAGACTAGCCCATAGACTAGACTATAGACTAGCCCATAGACTAGACTATAGACTAGACTATAGACTAGACTATAGACTAGACTATAGACTAGACTATAGACTAGACTATAGACTAGACTATAGACTAGACTATAGACTAGACTATAGACTAGACTATAGACTAGACTATAGACTAGACTATAGACTAGACTATAGACTAGACTATAGACTAGACTATAGACTAGTCTATAGACTAGACTATAGACTAGACTATAGACTAGACTATAGACTAGACTATAGACTAGACTATAGACTAGACTATAGACTAGACTATAGACTAGACTATAGACTAGACTATAGACTAGACTATAGACTAGACTATAGACTAGACTATAGACTAGACTATAGACTAGACTATAGACTAGACTATAGACTAGACTATAGACTAGACTAGACAATAGACTAGACTATAGACTAGACTATAGACTAGACTATAGACTAGACTATAGACTAGACTATAGACTAGACTAGACTAGACTATAGACTAGACTATAGACTAGACTATAGACTAGACTCTAGACTAGACTATAGACTAGACTATAGACTAGACTATAGACTAGACTATAGACTAGACTATAGACTAGACTATAGACTAGACTATAGACTAGACTATAGACTAGACTATAGACTAGACTATAGACTAGACTATAGACTAGACTATAGACTAGACTATAGACTAGACTATAGACTAGACTATAGACTAGACTATAGACTAGACTATAACTAGACTATAGACTAGACTATAGACTAGACTATAGACTAGACTATAGACTAGACTATAGACTAGACTATAGACTAGACTATAGACTAGACTATAGACTATCTAGACTATAGACTAGACTATAGACTAGACTATAGACTATAGACTAGACTATAGACTAGACTATAGACTAGACTATAGACTAGACTATAGAATAGACTATAGACTAGACTATAGACTAGACTATAGAATAGACTATAGACTAGACTATAGACTAGACTATAGACTAGACTATAGACTAGACTATAGACTAGACTATAGACTAGACTATAGACTAGACTATAGACTAGACTATAGACTAGACTATAGACTAGACTCTAGACTAGACTATAGACTAGACTATAGACTAGACTATAGACTAGACTATAGACTAGACTATAGACTAGACTATAGACTAGACTATAGACTAGACTATAGACTAGACTATAGACTAGACTATAGACTAGACTATAGACTAGACTATAGACTAGACTATAGACTAGACTATAGACTAGACTATAGACTAGACTATAGACTAGACTATAGACTAGACTATAGACTAGACTATAGACTAGACTATAGACTAGACTATAGACTAGACTATAGACTAGACTATAGACTAGACTATAGACTAGACTATAGACTATAGACTAGACTATAGACTAGACTATAGACTAGACTATAGACTATAGACTAGACTATAGACTAGACTATAGACTAGACTATAGACTAGACTATAGAATAGACTATAGACTAGACTATAGACTAGACTATAGAATAGACTATAGACTAGACTATAGACTAGACTATAGACTAGACTATAGACTAGACTATAGACTAGACTATAGACTAGACTATAGACTAGACTATAGACTAGACTATAGACTAGACTATAGACTAGACTATAGACTAGACTATAGACTAGACTATAGACTAGACTATAGACTAGACTAGACTAGACTATAGACTAGACTATAGACTAGACTATAGACTAGACTAGACAAGACTAGACAATAGACTAGACTCTAGACTAGACTATAGACTAGACTATAGACTAGACTATAGACTAGACTATAGACTAGACTATAGACTAGACTATAGACTAGACTAGACTAGACTATAGACTAGACTATAGACTAGACTATAGACTAGACTATAGACTAGACTATAGACTAGACTATAGACTAACTATAGACTAGACTATAGACTAGACTATAGACTAGACTATAGACTAGACTATAGACTAGACTATAGACTAGACTATAGACTAGACTATAGACTAGACTATAGACTAGACTATAGAATAGACTATAGACTAGACTATAGACTAGACTATAGAATAGACTATAGACTAGACTATAGACTAGACTATAGAATAGAATAGGACTATAGACTAGACTATAGACTAGACTATAGACTAGACTATAGACAGACTATAGACTAGACTATAGAAAGACATAGACTAGACTATAGACTAGACTATAGACTAGACTATAGACTAGACTATAGACTAGACTATAGGGCTAGGACTACTAGACTATAGACTAGACTATAGACTAGACTAATAGACTAGACTATAGACTAGACTATAGACTAGACTATAGACTAGACTATAGACTAGACTATAGAACTAGACTATAGACTAGACTATAGATAGACTATAGACTAGACTATAGACTAGACTATAGACTAGACTATAGACTAGACTATAGACTAGACTATAGACTAGACTATAGACTAGACTATAGACTAGACCTAGACTAGACTATAGACTAGACTATAGACTAGACTATAGCTGACTATAGACCTAGACTATAGACTAGACTATAGACTAGACTATAGACTAGACTATAGACTAGACTATAGACTAGACTATAGACTAGAATATAGTACGAGACTATAGACTAGACTATAGACTAACTATAGACTAGACTATAGACTAGACATAGGACTAGACTAAGACTAGACTTAGACTAGACTATAACTAGACTATAGACTAGACTATAACTAGACTATAGACTAGACTATAGACTAGAACAGATAGACTAGACTATAGACTAGACTATAGACTAGACTATAGACTAGACTATAGACTAGACTAGAGACTAGACATAGACTAGACTATACATAGACTAGAACTATAGACTAGACTATAGACTAGACTATAGACTAGACTATAGACTAGACTATAGACTAGACTATAGACTAGACTAGAGACTAGACTATAGACTAGACTATAGACTAGACTATAGACTAGACTATAAGACTAGACTATAGACTAGAACTATAGACTAGACTATAGACTAGACTATAGACTAGACTATAGACTAGACTATAGACTAGACTATAGACAGACTATAGACTAGACTATAGACTAGACTATAGACTAGACTATAGACTAGACTATAGACTAGACTAGACTAGACTAGAGACAAACTATAGACTAGACGATAGACTAGACTAGAGACTAGACTATAGACTAGACTATAGACTAGACTATAGACTATACTATAGGCTAGACTATAGACTAGACTATAGACTAGACTATAGACTAGACTAGACTAGACTATAGACTAGACTATAGACTAGACTATAGACTAGACTATAGACTAGACTATAGACTAGACTATAGACTAGACTATAGACTAGACTATAGACTAGACTATAGACTAGACTATAGACTAGACTATAGACTAGACTATAGACTAGACTATAGACTAGACTATAGAATAGACTATAGACTAGACTATAGACTAGACTATAGAATAGACTATAGACTAGACTATAGACTAGACTAGAATAGACTATAGACTAGACTATAGACTAGACTATAGAATAGACTATAGACTAGACTATAGACTAGACTATAGAATAGACTATAGAATAGACTATAGACTAGACTATAGACTAGACTATAGACTAGACTATAGACTAGACTATAAACTAGACTATAGGCTAGACTATAGACTAGACTATAGACTAGACTATAGACTAGACTATAGACTAGACTATAGACTAGACTATAGACTAGACTATAGACTAGACTATAGACTAGACTATAGACTAGACTATAGACTAGACTATAGACTAGACTATAGACTAGACTATAGACTAGACTATAGACTAGACTATAGACTAGACTATAGACTAGACTATAGACTAGACTATAGACTAGACTATAGACTAGACTATAGACTAGACTATAGACTAGACTATAGACTAGACTATAGACTAGACTATAGACTAGACTATAGACTAGACTATAGACTAGACTATAGACTAGACTATAGACTAGACTATAGACTAGACTATAGACTAGACTATAGACTAGACTATAGACTAGACTATAGACTAGACTATAGACTAGACTATAGACTAGACTATAGACTAGACTATAGACTAGACTATAGACTAGACTATAGACTAGACTATAGACTAGACTATAGACTAGACTATAGACTAGACTATAGACTAGACTATAGACTAGACTATAGACTAGACTATAGACTAGACTATAGACTAGACTATAGACTAGACTATAGACTAGACTATAGACTAGACTATAGACTAGACTATGACTAGACTATAGACTAGACTATAGACTAGACAAGACTATAGACTAGACTATAGACTAGACTAGACTAGACTATAGACTAGACTATAGACTAGACTATAGACTAGACTATAGACTAGACTAGACTATAGACTAGACTATAGACTAGACTATAGACTAGACTATAGACTAGACTAGACTATAGACTAGACTATAGACTAGACTATAGACTAGACTATAGACTAGACTATAGACTAGACTATAGACTAGACTATAGACTAGACTATAGACTAGACTATAGACTAGACTATAGACTAGACTATAGACTAGACTATAGACTAGAATATAGACTAGACTATAGACTAGACTATAGACTAGACTATAGACTAGACTATAGACTAGACTATAGACTAGACTATAGACTAGACTATAGACTAGACTATAGACTAGACTATAGACTAGACTATAGACTAGACTATAGACTAGACTATAGAAGAATAGACTAATATAGACTAGACTATAGACTAGACTATAGACTAGACTATAGACTAGACTATAGACTAGACTATAGACTAGACTATAGACTAGACTAGACTATAGACTAGACTATAGACTAGACTATAGACTAGACTATAGACTAGACTATAGACTAGACTATAGACTAGACTATAGACTAGACTATAGACTAGACTATAGACTAGACTATAGACTAGACTATAGACTAGACTATAGACTAGACTATAGACTAGACTATAGACTAGACTATAGACTAGACTATAGACTAGACTATAGACTAGACTATAGACTAGACTATAGACTAGACTATAGACTAGACTATAGACTAGACTATAGACTAGACTATAAACTAGACTATAGACTAGACTATAGACTAGACTGTAGACTAGACTGTAGACTAGACTATAGACTAGACTGTAGACTAGACTATAGACTAGACTGTAGACTAGACTGTAGACTAGACTATAGACTAGACTAGAGCCTATAGTCTAGTCTATTGTCTAGTCTATAGTCTAGTCTAGACAATAGACTAGACTATAGGGGGCGTAAGCAATGAAAATAATGAGGGTTTCGAAGACTACCCTTAAACTCGTTGGGATATATAATGTTCAATATATACATAATCCGTGAAGTGAAAAGTGACATAGTTGATTTTGAAGTTGATAACTGAAAATGGTCAACGAAGATAACCAGTTATTGAGATATTTTTGCCATTGTGTCGTCACTAATTTTGTCAGATGAGAATATTTTACTATCACCTGCATACAACACTATGGAAACTGCTTATTGAGGTTCAAAAAGAAGAGAAGATATATGTTGAAGAATATCTGTCATGGCCATTTCTAACTTTCGGTAGTTGCAATTCCGACATCTGCTGCAAACATTGTTTGTAATCCAGCTTTTCACTTCATTAAAAATGTAGTTCAAGAAGTTGTTTATCAGCGTGACATAATCGATCGTATCAAAAACTAAGTATAAATACAGAGCTTCAGCAATAGTGCGTTGACTGCTGATGATTGAGGACGTCTGAATAGTTATAAAGTTTAAATTCTTAGAAGCTATAATGGTGCATCGTGAGCATCTTTAACAACTGCATTGAGATAACATCAGAAATAACGATTGATTTAAAGATAATGTATTCGGGTTTAGCAGCAGTGAACTTAGTTTCGCCATTTCTGGCATCTGTGAATTGCTTATCGATAAAGCCGTCAACGGCTATATTCTTATTACTCTTGGAATTAGATAGATTTGCAATATTAGACCAGAGCTTTTACGTAAAAACTATACAAAATCTCTATATGATTTTCTTTGTATTTTTTATTTAATAATTATAGTCTTTTAAATAAACAGTTTTATTGATGCTCGTAAAGTTTGAAATAAATCAATACTTAATTTAAAATTAAAATCTGTTATGTTTCAAAATATAACGTTTAAAATTAACCGAATGTGTACCTATTTTTTTAATTAATTAATACCATTATAAAGTTTTATATGTCGGTATCTTTTACCAAAAAAAAATATTTATTTTATCTTGCAAAAGTATTCCATATCTCATCTCGTGATTATAATTCCACAATTTATTAATAATTTACAAGTTATTTTATTTCAAATTTGTTGCATTTTAAAATGAATCCTTTTTCACCAAAAACAATTAAGTACATAAATAAATACAACATAAATAAATGGATATGTTAGAAAAAATGTGTATTACCTTATTTGGTTATAAATGTTGTTTGGATGGGGGTAGTAATTTGCCCTAATTCAAAGTGCGGAACAACTGGTGACTGCTCAGGTGGTCTGTTAATTTCTATTTACTTAAGAACTTCGCCAACGAGTTGTCTGGTCCTTAAATTGTCCTTGAATCTAAAATTGTTAATAACTAAAAGTTACCAATGCAGAAAGATATGGCTGAGTGGCAGTAGGTGGTAGATTTTAGCAACAGTACCTTAAAAAAAACTCCAATCCAATTAGTAAATTTGTTGTTTTTGTTATTTTGTTTGACATTTGTCGCAATGTGTTGGTTAATTTAGGGATGGCAGTTTGACAATTAGAGATTGGTGTAAGGTTAATCGATATATTAGCGCACAGTGTAACAAGTTGAGTTTTTGTATTGGGCTCAAATCCGGTAACAGTAATACCAAGATCACACGAGCAGTTGAATTACTTAATTCGGCCTCTGAATGATGATAGCCAATTAACCCGTTTCAGCGGCTCATTCGTAAATAATTTTGACAGTTCATCACCATTTTGTTTCTTTTCCATTCATTATTTTTTGGAATACATGTGTTTGTATGATACAAATATACGCGTGTTACTTTATTTTAACAAATTAAGTAATATATTTACTGTTTATTTTATTATTAATTTGTGATAAATAATCTATAAAAATTAGCGATAACACTAATTTGTCCGTAATTCGTAGGTAATTCAAAGAAAAAAAGCTGCATGTTGTACACCTCGGGTCATTTTGATCTTTTTTAATATTTTTCTTTCATTGTTGGTGAAATTTATTTCATTTTAGTTTATTTTTATTCTACACAAAACAAACTACAACCCTGATCAGTTGCAGCGTTGAAAGTTGCTGATCTTTTCGTGGCAGACGCGTTACAATCTACAGCCTGTTACTTGTTAAATGAAAATACACTAAGAACAGCTTGTGTAATTCACAGCTGAAATTGGGGATTGAATGACGAATGAGAGCGTAAATGACGAATAATTGCTTCGGTTTATAATGCTCTTATACGAAATTCAAAATCCAATTCCCAACCATGTAATATTTGCTATACAAAATTTCAACTGCGAATTGCACAAGCTGTACAACAACAATAATTCAGAGCGCGAATTAAATAATTCCACTGGCCGGGAGGAGAAGGCAAAATAGAAAAAAATAAAACCAAATATAATTATCAAAAAATGTCTCACCTCTAACTTATCGATTACATACACATCATTAAAAAACTAAAATGTCATCACATCGTTTGCTTCTTCCCTCATTCCATCTTTGACAATAAGAATAAGTGTCAAAGGGAAATAGAAAAAAAGTAGTTTGTGAGAAATGCAGCAACACCCGTTTAAAATTTTAATAAATTAATTGATTTCTAAGAAAATATAAACAAAAACTTTATAATTAAACACAAAAACAACAAATAAATTTACTACAGCAAAGAGTGAAAATAAAATTACAACACTAATGTCAATAACCGTAAGTTCATAAAAAAAATAAAACATCAGACTAAAGAAAAAATGTAAATTTTCTACGCGAAGAAAGGAAATTGTCGAAGTGCGTGAGATAAAAAAGGTTGAACAGCAAAAAAATAAGTAGAAATAGAAAAAGAGGTGACGACAAGATAACCAATTGCCGAATAGTTGGAAAAAAAATTAAAAAATAAATTTAAAATGTAAAATATTGCATGTAAATTAACTGTTAATGTAAAGGATTTAGTAAAAACCAACAAAAGTAGTTTAAAAACAAACGAAAAATGATGACCACACAGGTAGGTAGTTAGTTAAATGTTAGATTGATAGCTGAGGCAAGACAACTTGGCTTAATTTAACTTTGGCCAAGACAAGTTGTGAAGTAGAAATATAAAAAAACATGCAATCTGTGTGTGTGTCAAACAGTTAAAATAAAACGACAACTACAATAGTAACAAAAGTAATAATCATATTTATTTTTTATAAAAAACAAGGTCATAATGCCTTTTTGGGCAGAACTAAAAACTACAAATTGTTATAAACAAAACTAGCAAAAAAACTGTAAAATTATTCACTCGGTATATGTTTAGAAACAATGGCCTGATTTTGTTTTTATTTTTCTATTTAAAAACATTTACTTTATAACACTTTCCATTTTATTGCAATTTTACTAGAGTTTTGTGGGTTTCTTTTTCTAATTTTTGTGAGTTTTTTCTTCGACAAAATAGTATACAAAAACCTTTTATGACGTCTCCACTTCCAGCTTTCGTTTATCAAACTTTTACTCCACTTGTGCTGCTGCCGCTGCTCTTTTCTTGTTGATCTCATTTTACTTTTGTTTGTGTTCTCTTAAATTTTATTACACAAAGTGTCAAATCTAAAATATATCTTTTGTTTGTTTTTTATTTTCTTTTCAGTTATTGAGAGGTGGCAAGCAAAAAACAAAATCTTGTGTAGGAATGACCGTGATGTCCAAGACTTCAATAGCGGAAATATGTGAGAATGCCAAGTTGGCCAGAGATATGGCTTTGACCGGTAATTATGACTCGGCCTCTATATACTATGAAGGCTTACAGGGTCTATTGGCACGCATGATTTCCTCAACCAATGATCCGCTTAGAAAAGGAAAATGGACTATGGTAAGTTTTTATTGTTTGATATTAAACTGGGCAAGTCCTTTGAATGGACTTTAGATAAGTATATTTTCTCGAATATGGAGTTATCTATAGATTAATCTATTGACTAACTATAGACTAGACTATTGACTAGTCTAGAATATTGACTAGTCTATAGACTAGACTATTGACTAGTCTATAGACTAGAATATTGACTAGCCTATAGACTAGACTATTGACTAGTCTATAGGCTAGACTATTGTCTAGAATATTGACTAGTCTAAAGACTAGACTATTGACTAGTCTATAGACTAGACTATTGACTAGTCTATAGACTAGACCATTAACTAGTCTGTAGACTACATAAGTCTATTTCCTCGACTATGATTAGTCTATAGACTAGAATATTGACTAGTCTATAGACTAGAATATTGACTAGTCTATAGACTAGACTATTGACTAGACTATTGACTAGTCTTTGGACTAGACTATTGACAAGTCTATAGACTACACTATTGACTAGTCCATAGACTAGACTATTGACTAGTCTGTAGACCAGACTATTCACTAGTCTATAGACTAGACTATTGACTAGTCTATAGACTAGACTATTGACTAGTCTATAGACTAGACTATTGACTAGTCTATAAACTAGACTATTGACTAGTCTATAGACTAGACTTGACTAGTCTATAGACTATTACTAGTCTATAGACTATTGACTAGTCTAAAGACTAGAATTTATATTGGCCTATGATTAGTGTTAGTTTATTGACAGGTGTGTCCATCTGTTTGGGGAATAGTCTAATCTATGAAGAACACATTAGACAAGTCTATTGACTAGAATATTGTTCAGTCTATGCACTTTTCTATTGAATAATCTTGGGATTTGCAATAGTCTGTTAACTTACTCCAAAGACTATTCTTATCACTAATCTATTGACTAGACTACTTTCTAGTCACTTGGTTATTCTGTGGTCTAGTATATGACTGGCAATTGACTATTTACAAGTCTATCAGTATTAATACTATTGTCCCTTATCCCTAATTTCAATACGTATTTCTCTTTTAGGTTAAACAGCAAATCACCAAGGAATATTCTCAAATTAAGGAAATTCAACGAACCTTATCTGAGATGACTTTGGATTTACAGAGTTCACAGTTTGCTTCGAAATTAAGAACACAAACCAGTGAAACAGAAACTAAAGATCCTTCATCGTGGTTTCGTCCCGATCCTGATATATGGACACCTCCACCCAAGGATCCTGATGTCTGGGGACCACCAAGACCAGAAAAGTATGTTCACAAAAAACACAAAAATGATCAATTAAAATTATTATGCATATTTATATGTTTCTTACTAATAATCACCCCCCATTGTAGACCCGCTATTCCAAATCGTAATCGCAATGTGACTGGTAAAAAATCCATACCCACAAAAAGCACAATTCCTACACGTAATAGTGCCTCTAGTAATGGTTTTAATAAGAAATCCACAACAGCAACATCATCCTCAGCACGATCAACAAATTCACGTACATCAAATGCAAATCAACGTAAATCAGCAGCAGCATCATCATCATCGAGTAATAATAATGCTTCCAACAATAAAGATGATAACAATTCAAATAAAGATAATGATGAAGCCAGAGATGAAGAGTCACCCGATCAAGATGATAAAGAAGAAAAGAAATTTCAACCTAATAATCATATTGAAGCAGAATTGGTTGATATTTTAGGTAAATGAACATAAACAATATATATATATTTTTTATAAATTCAATTCAGATTAACTATTTATTTTTGATTTTAACTATAGAACGCGATATTTTACAACGTAATCCTAAAATACGTTGGAATGATATTGCCGATTTACATGATGCTAAACGTTTGCTAGAAGAAGCTGTTGTATTGCCCATGTTAATGCCTGATTATTTTAAGGTGAGTTTGTTAAACATATCTAGATTTCTTGTTTTTGCTTTAATAACTACTTTCGTTTTTTTTATTGTTTCCATTTATTTGTTAAAATAAACTTATTCATCATTATCTGTTAGCTTATTAATATTCTTAAATGTTTTGTTTAAAACAAAACCTGCTAAATGCAATCACGTTTGTTAACGTCACGATTAATTTATGGCCGCCAATAATGCCATACTAAAATTAGTACATATACGTAATTATATTTATTTTGTTTACAATTTTATTTTGTTTAATTTTAAGATTATTTGTACGATTGCAGTTAAAACAATTGTTATTCGTATGCATTTTTATCATTTCAATTTTTAATTGCCTCCCTAGTTCAAGCTTTATAATGTAAGGTAAAGGTTAATATTATAGGTTTGTCATTGCATTTGTAATTTCTGCAATATTTATTTTCCATCCGATTTTTCTTTATCTATATTCCATAATAAATGGCGTAATACATTCGCTGCAGCTATTTAAAGCCCTCATATCTTAATTGCAATGAGTATTTCGACATAGTATTATCTTATTTTAATGGTTCCATACGTTTTCCTTGGACTTATTTGATGTATTTGTCATTCTTTGATAAATTAAAGCGATGAGTTAATTGTTTAATTTAAAATGAAGTCATGGATGATTAAGAAACGTACTAAAATAGTAATAAGATAAGGATTTCATAGAAAGACATATAAACTAACTAAACTACCACTACCCACAACTTTCTCCGTTACATTGGTGAATCCTATCATCGTCTTGGGTGTTATTGTAATCCGGTAGTTGTTGTTGTAACAGTTAAAACTATACAATAATCTAGTTGGTGGGTTCCACGTCTATGTCCAAGCCTTAAAATTGTGCTACTTCAACTGTATGTGTCCATAAATCCATTGAACAAAAAGAAGTAGTGTTAGCTGATCAGTTGAATATATGCTGGGTATCGTGGGGACCTTGTCCAGTAGATATTAAGCCTGTTGCTCCATCCAGTTTTTTGTTGTACCAGAACTACTGTTGTTTTCTTCTGTGTCTGCCATGGGCGGTGGGTAACCTCCAAGTACGACATTCATGCGTTACCCTATGGCCGCGGAATTGATGGCGCCTCTATAAATGTCGTTCAAAGGTGCCATGTAAGAAAACTGATCTATTGCACGGTCGGAATTTGAGCTCCATTGACCACGACGCCAAGGGTTAATTTACTTCCTTCATCCAGGTGGTAAAGAGTGTTGCTGACGGCTTCGCTGGTCATAGTTGCAATCCGGTGGTAAAGCGATCCGCCGTGACTATAAACTGGTGTATTCGTTTGTTTAAGAGCCTAAACTATCTGATATTACGGAAACCAGCGACCTGCAGTTCTTTGTTTCGGACTTTGTATTCTGCCAGTTAAAGGAGGGTCCTTTTGCGTACACGTGGTGGTTCTGATTGAGACCCAAATCACGAGAAAATAATATTTTTTTTTTTTAAATATTGATGTGGGGTGAGCTCCTCTGAGGAGTGACTGTATGTGACTAAATGTTCGGAATGAGTTCACATTACAAGAGTGGGATATCTCACCCGCTTATCCCTAGCTGATGGATGTTTTTCTCTATAAAATGAGCGGAGTTGTATGATTAGTTGAGAAAAGGTAAAAGATTCTATATTCATCGTAGAATATGTTTCTATGTTTCACCAGGGGAAAAGGTTGGTTATACAGGTAACAGACAATATAGATTTACTTTCCATATCCACTGTCATTGTCCTATATGGGAGGGACCTTCACTCTTCTCATCTTTTTCTCTCTTACTCTTCCGTATTCCTTGTTCTTTATTAAAGAGAATCACAGGGTCCATTACGCCTTTATTAAAGAACAAGGAATATAGAAGGAATACGGTTGTATACTTACGTATACAACCCTTTTTTAACTGAGGTTATTGATAAAGTTCAGAGTATTATCCCCTGGAAGTAATGAACGATGCTTTTTGATGAAGATCTATCTTCGGTCTATCAAATCCGTCTTTATGTTCTGTTGCCGAATTCCATCATTGGCGTTGTGGATTGTCCTCGAGTAATGCTTCAGATTTGGTCTGGCTGTCGGCTCCTATTTGGCGAGTCACTGAATAAATGCAGTCAAATCAAGAGAATTTGGAGGAAGTCTTCAGTAAAGCTAACTCATCTTTGATGGTTTTTTCTTTTTGCAAAATGGAAAGAATGTATCAAAACAAATCTCATTCATCTCTACTTGACAGTAAGTCTGTATTTATTGAACTACCAGAAGATCTCGTGCCGCTACAATGAATCTGCAAAGTCTTTTAACAAATCACACAAGGAATCTAAGACTTAGGCTGCTGTTAATGCTGTTATGATCCAAGACTGATTCATATATTAACACATAATTCTTTTTCTTTTAAAAATATCGATTTTTTGCAAGGAAGATCTTCTTTTATATAAATATCATAAACATTTCTTTTTTTACAGGGCATCCGTCGGCCATGGAAGGGTGTTCTTATGGTTGGACCACCCGGTACTGGTAAAACAATGTTAGCCAAGGCTGTGGCTACCGAATGTTGTACCACTTTTTTTAATGTGTCCTCGTCCACACTCACCTCAAAGTATCGTGGAGAATCGGAGAAAATGGTACGTTTACTCTTTGAAATGGCAAGATTCTATGCGCCCAGTACAATATTTATCGATGAAATCGATTCTTTATGTTCACGGCGTGGTTCGGAATCCGAACATGAAGCTTCGCGACGTGTCAAATCAGAATTACTGGTACAAATGGATGGTGTAGGCAGTGAAGAAGCTAATAAAGTTGTAATGGTATTGGCGGCCACCAATTTTCCTTGGGATATCGATGAGGCATTAAGACGTCGTTTAGAGAAACGTATCTATATACCGCTGCCGTCCGATGAGGGAAGAGAGGCATTGCTGAAAATTAATTTAAGAGAAGTTAAAGTGGATGATAGTGTAGATTTAGGAGATATTGCTAAAAAACTAGAGGGTTATTCGGGTGCAGATATAACTAATGTGTGCAGGTATGGTTTATAATTTAAAAGGTACATGAATTGTTGTTATTAATAATGGATTTGTTTTATAGGGATGCTAGTATGATGTCCATGCGTCGTAGAATTGCGGGATTAACACCGGAAGAGATACGTCAGCTGGCTAAGGAGGAGGTGGATTTGCCAGTATCAAATCAAGATTTTAGCGAGGCCATAAGTCGTTGCAATAAAAGTGTTTCGCAAGCTGATTTAGATAAATATGAAAAATGGATGGCTGAATTTGGTTCATCATGATGGCCTCATCTTTATAACAATAACAATAATAACAACAACACTAACACTAACGACAGCATAGTCAGCAGCGGAAGCAGTTGTTTTAACAACACTAAGCGCCGCATGCTGTTGTAATATAATTAAAATTGAAGAAAAAGTTTAAAGTAAAGAAAAACAAGCAGCGAAATATTTGCAAACATTTGGAAAATTATTTTGTGAAAAATTTAGCCAAGCTAATACACACACACAGACACACTTACAAATACTCCTGCCGAAATGGGGAAATAAATACACATCAATTGTTAAACAAACAACAACGCATTTTCACAAAGTGATTATTTAATTTTAAACAGCAAACAAACTGCTACATCTCCTATTCCTGAACACACACACACACACAAATCCTTGCAAAATCAATAGAAAAGATACACTGCAAATACACACCTACACCCAGATTCAATTGCAACTAAAATGCAATTTAATAAAGTTATAAAACCTAAAAAAAGACTAACAAATTCTAATTATAAGAGTAAAAATATAAAACAAATAAATCAACCTTCATTAAGTAAATTAATAATTACTTCTCTATAACTACAATTACAACAATAACTACTACATGGTAAACTTTTTTTATGTATTTATCATATACACACACATAGATACTCACATTAATTAAACAAATCAATTCATTAGAATTATTCGTCATCATTAGTATCATAGTATCGTAATCAATTACAACAACAACCAAGTAAACTACTAAGAACAGCAACAACTATCGTTCGAATTCTATTAACTCGTTTCTCTTGTTTTTTATTATTTAATTCTCTTATATACATACTCTTTTTTTATTATACACGTTTGTATTTGTTAATTAAAACACTTTTTCTTCATCATTGTTCTTACTTTCATTGTTTTTGCTCTTTTTCACTTTTTAATAATAAAGTATTTTTTATTTTGCTTACGTTTTTCTTAATACGTTTTTCTTTCTCATTTAGTTTCTTTATTAGTTTTTATTTAAGTTTATATGGTAAACATACTTACTTATACATACAAAATTATATTTAATAACAAAAAATTTTAAATAAAAATATAAAAAAAAAATAAATACTAAAATGAAGTTGTATGTTTTTTAAGGATATTTTTAGAGGAATGTATGTAGACTGCCATAGAATATAGACTAGTTTATAGACTACACTATAGACTAGATTATAGAGTAGATTATAGACTGGACTATAGACTATACTATTGACTATTCTATAGACTAATCAATAGACTATACTATATATATACTAGCCAATAGACTATGGACTAGACTATAGGCTTGACAATGGGCTATAGGCTAGACTATAAACCAGACTATAGACTAAACTATCGATTAGAATATGAATCAGACTATGGACTACACTATAGACTAGGGTATATTCCAGACTATAGACTAGACTGTAGACTAGAGAATAGACTAGAATATAGACTAGACTAAAAACTAGACTAGTCTATAGAATAGACTATAGATTAAGCTATAGACTAAACTATAGTCTAGACTATAGAAAGACTACAGGCTAGCATATAAACTAGACTTTAGACTTAACAATAAACTAGACTATAAACTATGTTATATACTAGACTATATAGTCTAGTTTATATTCTAGTCTATATAAACTAGACTAAATAATAAATCATAGACTATAATAGACTACAATCTGGTCTATAAGTTAGAAAAGGTACCGAACATGCGGAAGTACCGCGGTATTTTTGGATATCAAAATGTAATGAATGTCTGATCTGCGAACTTTATTTAATGCCCATCAGATTTTAGAGTTCTACTGCACTATTTCAAAACCAGTGCATAATCGTTGACAGGTCAGATAAATATAAAACCGTTTCTGATGATGTGGTGTTAATAGCTTTTCGATGCAGAAGCTGTTTTAATCAATTTGACAATGGATGACAAAATAAGTCACCATTTTACTCTTCACCCAACTCGACATTAGCATGGAAATTTCCTCTTGCATACCTCCAGTCATTCGCCTCAAACATGATAGGGTTGAAATGTATTCCAAATTAAATTCACTGCAGGCCCCAAAACAAACGTTATGCTATACTCTTTCTACGTCCTCTTTGTCTAAACACAACCTGCAAATAGGAAGCATCGCCGATTTATCCCTACTATTGAGTTACATGTCAATTTAACTGCTATATCATTGATATGCTACTCAATCTTATCCACAGCATTTCAGATCGTTGGAAGACACTACATTTGTCCGGAAGTCTAGATAATCTTAGAATGTAATAAGGATACAGAATGTATACATTTTTGTGGGTATATGACCAATATTTCGATATGTTATTTATGGAAAGAAAATATCAATACATATAACACTCTTAGTGCATGGAACTGGTACGAAGTAAGTCTAGTTAATCCTGATAATACCCCTTGTGGAATTACAGATCATAGAATTACGACCCTAGACTTCGGGGAAACGCCTCAATAGAATTGATTTGATGGGTGTGCAGTTTTTACCAACGTGTCTAATAAGGATATCGGCACGGATGCCGGTGTCTATATCTATATTGGGACATAGATTTTTTCTCTCTCATTTCTTTCTTTCTTTAGGGTACTGTCTTGGTACATCTTCTAGGTTGAAATCCCTTGAGAATATACCTACCTGTTTTCCTTTCATCTATTCTCTACACCTATGTATATTCATTCTTCTTTCTTTCTTTTTAATTTCTTCATGTTTTTCTGTTTTTGGATCTTCACTTTGCACCTTTTTTACGGTGCATAAACCATCTTATTCTAAACCTACGTTTTATCGGTTAACTATTTGATGAATAAACTTAGGACTAGGATAAAGACTAATCTATCGGCTAGTCTATGTACTAGTCAATTGGCTTGTCTAGGACTAGGACAATTGACATGTTTATTTACTACTCTATGCACTAGTCTACTGACTGACCTATTGACTGCCCTATGGACTAGTCTATGAAGAAGTCTATTGACATGGACAAGTTGACTGTATGTTATTTGAACTATTCTTTGGAATAGTCTTATGTACTAATCTATGGAGTATGAACTAGGCTATGAACTAGCCTATTGACAAGCAACATTGATTCATTTATTGACTATAACTGAATAGATATGATTTTGTGTCAGAATTTTCAAGATGTCTGATTTCTTTCGGTTTTTAAATTAAAATTCACTTTGTTTTTTTTTTTTTTTAATTTTTATTATTATTTTTGTTTTGTTTTTTTAAATATAAAGTTAAAACTACAATTATTATTTGTTTTTTCTTTTCATTATTCTGTTTTTTGTTGGTTTTTTGTTTTTGTTGTTGTTGGTTTTTTATACAATATTAATAAATGTATAGAGTTTTAAGAGGGAAATAGAGGGAAAAAGGAACAGGTTGGTTGTTTAGTTAAGATATTTGTTTTAAATGTTAAACAGCGTTAGGGGGAGGGGGTAAGGGGGAAGTAAGTTTAATGAAGGGACAGTATGGGAACAGGCTACATTTTAGTGTTTAGTGTTTTCTTTGTATTTATGACGAATTTATATTTATAGCTAAGAATAATAATTTTTTACTTTCTCTTTGTTGTGTTTTTTGTTTATATTTTTATTTCTGTTTTTTTGTAATATATATAATTTTATATATTTTTATATTTAAAACTAAGCAATTGTTTAAAGTTTATTTTTTTGTGTTTTTTTTTAAGATTTTTTATATTATATTTAGGGTTATTTACTTAATAAATTTTATATAATTTTTGTTTTAATATTTAAAGTGTTTTAAAGTTTGTTTTCTTGTAATGTGGGGGAGGAGGGGGGAGGAGGGTTAGTTTATTTGCTTTAATGTATGAGTGGTAGGTTTTTTGTTTTAATTATTTACGACAAAGAAATATTTACTTATAATTAATTATTATAAGCTAAACATGTTTGTTTATAAATAGATTTATTTTTTTTTTGTTAAATTTTATTTAAACACTTTTTGTTTATGGTTGTTTTTGTGAGAAAAAGTAGAGGTTTGTTTTTTTTTCAATTTTCTCTTCTATAATGTTTGTTTGTGAGTGTGTTTTCTCATTTTTAAGGGAGCAGAGTTGTATTTTTTTTAACTTTTTCCTTTTTTTTTTTTGTTTTTTTTAATAATAGTTTATATTAGACATGTATAATAATATATATAATATTTATAAAAAAAGAAACTAAAACAATGTTTTTTGTTTATTTAAAATTATAAAAAAACATAATAATCATAATAATAAAAAAATATATGTTGTTGTGGTTTATAAAAAAATGTAAGTTTTCTTTATTTTTGTTAATATTATATTAAATTGTTTAACATTTAAGTTTAGTTTATATAAGTTTTTCTTTTTTTTCTTTTTAAAGTTAATTTTTTTTTTTGTATAAATTTATATTCCTTTTTTAAAGTCTTCTTAATATTTAAGTTTTTGTTAGTTTATGTTAAAAAAAATTAAGAAATTATGTAGAGAATAAATACTGCAGTTAATTGAAAAAAAATTAAAAGAAAAAAAAGTTTAAAAAATAAAAGTAATTATGTTTTTTATTATTATTTTCTATTTATATATTTATAAAACTAATTGTTTATACACGTGCAGACACATTTATTAATATTAATTTTAATAATAATAATAATTATAATATTTATATATATAGTTTTATTTTAATTAATTATTTAATAATAATGACCATAAACTACAAATTCTTTTTTTTTTTTTTTTTGTTTTTCTTTTATTATTATTATTATATTTTTTTGTTTAATTTACTCCTTTAATATATTTTCTATTAATTTTTATATAAATTAAGAGTAAGTTTTATTTTTAAATCTAACAGAAAAAGCCGTTTTTTTATATAATTTAAAATTGTTTTTTTGTTTATATTGTTTTCTCTCAGTTATTTAGGAATATCTTGCAAGTTGCGCGTATGTTTTTTTTCTTCTTCTTTTATTTATTGTATTAAATATATATAATTTATTATTTATTTAAATTTAATATATTTATTTTAATTATAAACCTTTACATTTAGTTATTTTTTTTATTATATTATTTAATGCTTTACGCTTAAAGGGGAAAAAATCTCTATACAAAGTTTTATAATTTGTTGTATTTTTGTTTTTATGTGCAATTTAAGTATTTAAACCTTTTTTCATAATATAGGGTTTCTTTATAATCAGTTATTCAGTTATTTCTTGTTTAATTATTATTTTATATTTAATTTCGTTTCTTTCTCTTACTCTTGCTTTAGCTTGGTTTGTTTTTTTTTAAGTAATATCTATATAAATTGTTTAAATTTTTGTATTTGTTTTAATTTAGAAAAAATAATTCCTATTGTGTTTAATGTTTGTTCTTGTTGTCTGTCTTATACTTGTCAATTTATCCATGTTTATGTAAGTAATCCTATATTTATAGAGTTTTCTTTTCTAAATAATGTTGCAGCAACTTGGAAATAAATTCGTTGCATTGTTAGTAATAGTATTTAATTAATATTTTTTTTATGCTGTTGGAATTTGTTCATATTAAGTTGTGTTTTCATTATTTACAAATAATTATCAGGCTTTTGAAAGAGTTTTTAATGACATGTTTCTAAACACAAAAAGAGAACAAGTTGCTAAAGAAAATGTTTATAAACTTTTTTATTAACACCTAAAGAATAAATAAAAAACTTTTAAAGAAATATTTGTAAATAGGATTTTGCTACAGAAAATGTTTTCTTTGATAAAAACGAAGAGAATTTATATTGAAATGTTTATAAACTTAATACTAATATTGTTAAAAGAACGAAAATGTCTATAAACATTGTTTGAAAATATGATCTTATTGTTCCAAGGAGAAAAAAATTTAACAAAAAGTCCAGTTTTTGACAAAATTTTGAGCAAAAAGTGTTGTTTAAGAAAAATCTTAACTGAAATTTACATTTTTCTCTTTTAAGAGCAACATGACATGTTTATAAACATTATTCAGGCAAAGGAAAATGTTTAAAGACTTCCATTAGGCAAAGGGAAATGTTACTAGATAAATTATTTTAAAACTTTTGTTTGATGTGCCACTAAAACTTGTTACATACTTTCTGAAGAGAAGTAGAGTTTAAACAATAATGTATATAAACATATTATTGGACCAGAGGAAAAAAATGTAGAAGAAAATGTCTCCAGATATTTGCTAAATTTATACTTAAAGTTTGCTCTTTTTCAAAAACCAAAAGATTTTAAAGTAACTTGTTTATAAACATTATATTTTGAAGCAGGATAAAGTTGCTAAAGAAAATGTTTATAAACTTTTGTTTAAATTATAACCAAATATTGTTTAAAGACAACCAGAGCATAAAATGTCATGTTTATAAACACAAAAATAGATCTTTTCTATTCTTTAGAAAATGTTAACAAAGTAAAATTTTGCGTAGGAAAATGTTTAACAACTTTTGTTTAAGCTGGAGAATTTCTTAAATGTCATGCTTATACGAGATATATTGCTAAAGATTTTCTTAAAAACTTTCCTTTTGAAGAAAACAATGAAGTTTATAAGCAAAATTTTGGTAAAATTTGCAAAAGGAAATATCTAAACAAACATTTGATAAGTTTACAAACTGATAACAACATGTTTATAAACAAAATATTGGCACAGGACCGTGTTGCAGAAGTGACTTGAGATTTTAGCAAAATTTACAATTGAAGTTTAATCTTAAAGTAATTTTAAAGCAACATTATGTTGCTAAAGGAGACTTACAACTGAATATTGTTCTTTTTAAAAGAAAAAAATGGGAACAATTTGTAGCAGAACAATGTTGCTAAAGATAATATTGAAAAACTTTTGTTAAAATTATAGGAAGTTTCCCAAAAAATCATGTTTTTAAGCCATATAGTGCTTTTAGAATTCCATGAAATCTTTTGCTTTAGGAATTCAACAAATATTTCATTAAAAAGTTGCTAGAGGTACTACTATTGCTGTTGGCCAATGTAGAATTGGTCTTTGAACTTAAAATATTACTCTTCAAGTGTTCAGCCGTAGTTGGTGCCGTTCCCGCTGCCGTCATTGGCTGCTAAACTTTGTCATGCTACACTACTGCTATTAAGGGCTTGTAAATGATGGAAATTGGTGGCATAAAGAAAATCAAAACCGAATTCTTGTTTATAAACATGATAATGTTGCCAAAGAAATTATAAAATATAAATTCTTCTAATTATGAAATATGTTATGAATTTTTTAACATAATTCCCAACAACTAATTAATCTATATAACGAATGAAAAAAGGTAAACAAAATGACAAATAATTTAACATGATTTATTCCTTAAAATTCCCTTCTATTTATAAAGAAAACAAATACTTTTTCCACAAATTAATACTAAAATTCTAATAATGTATAATTGACCAATTCACAACTCTCTTGTCCCAACTTATTTCATGTATTTTCGCATAATTTTATAGAATTGTAAACATTTTATTGGCAGTTTTCATTAAAAAGCTCACGCCTATATGTTTACGTTTGTTTTTCTTAAGTTTATTTTCAATGTCAAACTATCATTCTCAGGTGAATGCTCAATTTGTTAATAGACAAAATAGAAGAAGAATTATTTTATAAAGTAAACAAACCGTGTTTTAAAGTGAAATAAAATGAAAAATAATTAATATTAGAGCTATAATTAATTTAGTTTTTTTTTTTTTTTAATTTAATTTTATATAAATTTCGAAGATGTTTTTTCTTCTTCTTTTTGAATGCATGGCTTTTTTAACATATGAAAATACAATTGGCTGGCTGTTGTGAATTGTACAAATGTTTCAATAAAAAATTTATAAACAATTCCAATTGTCTAGCAACACATTCTCTTAAGAAATGTGTTTAATCCAACTATTCTCTTTTGTATATAACGTTGTCTATGTTTTTTTTTAATTCTTTTGTTGTTCTTCATCTTCTTTTATTATTTCATTCAAACGTTGATAAACAAAAATATCAATTTATTATAAAAAAAAATAAAATAATAATAACTAACAAACAAAAAAAAAATGTGCAAAAATAATTATATCGTCTGAAATATTCAAACTTTTCTTAATAAAAAAACGATGAAAAAAAAGAAAGACAAGACAAGAAAGACAAAATCATTGTTTTTGTTTTTTTAAATTAAACGAAGAAATAATTAATATTTTAAAAATTAAAATTTAACCTGATCTCTTGAGTCATGTTGATGTTGTGGTTGTTGTTGTTGCTGGGGTGGCTGGGTTGGTGACTGCTGTTGTTGTGGCTGAGTTTGAGGATTCGGTAGATGATGGTGATGGACAGCATGCAAATGCTGCTGTTGCAGCTGTAAATGAGCATGATGATGGTGAAGGTGTTGCGGTTGACTGCTATAAGGAGGTTGTGCTTGTGTTGGCATTATTGATCTGGCTGTAATATTGGGAAAATGTTGTTGTGTCGGCTGTTGTTGAGGTGATGGCGGATGAAATGTTGCTGGCGCTTCATCTTGGCTGCTATTATTGAAATGCATTTCCATTAGACTGGTTGTATTAGTGGGTGTGCTGACATTAAGAGGTGGTGGTGGAAGAGAAAGTGGGGGTAAAGGTTGTGACCACATATGAGGAGTATGTTGCGCTAGATTATGGTGTGGTGGTGGTGGCTGATGCTGTTGTGTCTGTTGATGATGGTGGTGCTGTTGCTGCTGTTGTTGTTGATGGTGATAAGCAAACATTGTTGAGGCAACTGCTGTATTCTCAGCAGCCTGTAACATTGTATACTACGCAACCGCTGCGGTCGTTGAGGTATTTGCAGTTGGAGCTTGCGATGGCGCTGACGCCGTAGGTGGTGGTGGCGGCGGTGCCGGTATCTGTTGCTGATTAGATGAGGAGCTTGTCGTCGAATTACTATTGTTTAATTGTAAACTATTACTACCACTACTGCTTGTACCAATATTACTGCTAGTGCTACTACTACTGCTGCTGGCCAATGGAGAATTGGTGTTTGAACTTAAAATATTACTCTTCAAGTGTTCCGCCGTAGTTGGTGGCATCGCAGCTGCAGCCATAGCTGCTGACGTTGTCATGCTACTGCTGCTATTATTTGCTTGCAGATGATGCAGAGCGGCGGCATTGTTGGAACTGCTGTTATTGCTGCAACCACCCATGGAACTATTCATGCTATTCTGACTAAGACTACTGTGAGAACTGGCTGCAGTACCACAACTATTGCTATTTGTACTACTGTTGCTGACATCGTTGAAGGCAGCCGAGGGTGTTATCTGCGAACTGCTGTTGCTATTTTCATCGGCAGACATAATCATAGAGGATGAGGAAGGTTTACTGATGTTGGCTACAGCTGTTTCCGTTGCTGCTACACCGCCACCACTCTCAGCACTTACTGCGTTGTTGGCAGCATCATTGCTGGACATAGATGTTGTCTCGTGAGCCTCTGTTTTCACAGATTCAATTTTTAATTCTGTCGCACTATTATTTGACTCCTTGCTCGCCATTAACGAGTTAGACATTGACATCGTCATTGTGGCCGTCGCAGATGTAGAGGAGGAGTTTAAACCTAATCCCTGTGATTTCTTTTCGTTTGCTGCTGTCTCTTGCATTTTTTGCTGCAACTGTTTCTGTTGCAGTCTGTATTCGAGTGAATTGGCGCTGGTGCCGGGTCCTCGCGATACTTGGAATAGTACTCGGGAAATTATCAAAGCCACCTGTTGATCCAGAATATGTGACATCACCAGACCTAAAAGTCTTTGTTCTTGTTGCATGAATAGAGATCGGTTGTCGGGATGTTTGGCTAAATGCAGCAGCGTGCCGGCAGCTCGTCTCAACATGTCTAAACTGGTGCCCATCGAGTCGGGATTTTCGCGCAAATAGTTGATGCCATGTTGGTTCGCAACTCCCAAGGCAGTTTGTTCAGCTTGCTCGATGAAGGCCACCAAGTAGGAGATGCAGGGCGACTGTAGGGCCACCGTTCGTGCCATGGCACTATCAGCAGCTGCCAAATAATGCAACAGATTAACCGAAAATTCCCTTAACACTTGGTCTTCGTTGCGGCACAAGTGACGCGTTAGTACAGCACATAGTTTTTCTAGTCTAGAGTGGGGTGGTGTGGCAATCACTAGATCGACATTGTTGTCGGTGACACACAATTTACACAGAGCCTCCAGGGCAAGTCTTTGGGGTGAAAGCGAGGAAGCAGGACCGCACGAGGGGAAGGGATCTTGACCATGGGCACTAGGACATACAGCCCAGTGTAATAGACCATCGATAAGGGGCCGGGCTATCAGCTCTTCGTAGCGCGAAAGATCCAAGTGACCCGCTATATTGGCCATTATTACCAGCATATTTTCACGTATACTAATCAAGTATTCCCACCACCACTCGCGTTCTCCCTGCAGCGAACTACAAGAATCGGAGAAATCAGTGTCTTCCTCGGTGCCTCGGTCGTAGTTACGGTTCTTAGGTGTTCTCGGCAAATGCTCATGATTGAGCAGCAGAAGACGACCCAGCACTGCCAGGAATCTGGAGGATTTGGCTAGAATTGTTTCGTTACCGGGCACGAAGCTCAAGTTTCGGAATATATTTGAAATGCAGATACAACGACGAGCCATGGAATCCTGGCTTTCGTTGACCAAATACAAACTAGACTCATCGCGGGTATTGCATTCGTCTTCGAGCGACGACGAGGAACGACGGCGTTGCAGCACTAAAGCTGGATCTCTTATTGTTGACTTGGGATCGAATTTTTGCTGTTTCGATGTGGCCGTGTCTTTGGTGGTTTGGATTGTTTCCAATTCCATGTCTACCTCTCGACAATCACTGTCCGAGGGAGCTGTAGCTGCTGTCATTTCACTGTCTTCCTCACGTTTAATTTCAACAGTTTTGTCTTGTTCATCCAGCTTAGTTTTCTTGGCTTCACTAGGTTCTAGGGCTTGTGCATCACCAGCAGCTGTTTCGCTGTTAGTGCTGTTGTGGCTGGTGTTTGGGTTGGCATTCAAAACGGAGTTATGGAAAAGTCTTCGTTTCTTATTGAAAGTATTCTGCTGCAGTCTGGCTTCAGCTTCATCCTCTTCTTCATCTGCTGGCGCGGCTTCCAGAACTTTATCACTTTGCTCTGATTTGGGCTGTTTGCTTTCCTGCTCTTTTTCTTGTTCTTCCGCTTTTACTTGTTTCATCATGCTGTCTTTAGTCTTCGTTTTGCAACTGTTGATGCCGTTGCGTTGGCTGCCTTTGATGTAACGGGCAAATGGAATGTCTACAAATTCTGACTTGAACACATCAATAATGCCCGCATTTATATCTGGATCAGTAAAGCCATAGGTCCAGGCATTGCTGCCAACCGGCGCAGTCTCCTCATAGTTGCCACTAAACTCAATGTCCCACGACTTGAGGCCATCGGTTATGAAAATGTCTTGTTCGGCAGGCTGTAGTCGCACAGGCAGACCTTTACGCGACATCATTGTGTAGTTGGGTGTATGGGCCAGTAATATCACACGTTCATCGGGGTTGGCTTGATTTTTAACTTGGCCCAAATCAATGCCTTCGTCTTCATCAGAGTCATCCAGCACATGATGCTCATCCTCGGCAAATAAACGCTCGTTTTCCATGTCATAATCGGATGATGATGATGCTGCTGTTGTATTGTCATGTAATCTGCTGGTTTGTTTGTGTAATTCATCCTCCTGTTTAATGGTGGACAACTCGCTAGCTCGTTTGCGCATGCTGCTGTGCAAGATGCTGCGCTTGTTATTGATCTTTTTAGCATTTTTAACACTGTTGGCTAAATGTTTCTGTTCATTGTTCTCCTCCTCGTTAAACATATCGGCGAGATTCCTTTGGAAATGCTCCAGCAGCAGAGTCAATAAACCGGGCAAATGTGATAGACCAAAGTATTGTACTGTGGAATCGTCAAACAGCAGGACATTTAGAACGTCCAAAGCCCAAGTACATTCGGTTAAAAGCCCCGAACGCATGGCCATAAATAAACGCCAAGGATCGACGGGACAAACATCAGCCTTATTTAAGCGTTTACGTTTGTATAATACCGGTGTGGTAGCCTCCACACTATCGGGAGGAAATACGATTTCCTTCTTGATTAATTGAGCAGCAGGGCCTATGGGGGGAGCGAATGCTTGTGGTGGCTGCTGCGGCTGTTGAGGTTGTGGTGGAACATTGCTCGCCACTACACCGGGACCACCTACGATACCCATGGGCTTTTGCTGATTGCCCATGACACCGGGTGGCATAATGCCAGTGCCAGCAGGTCCTTGATTACTGCCTGGCGGGGCAGCAACATTACTACCACCGCCAGCCTGTGGTGGTGGAGGCATGGAGAAGGGCGGTTTACCCATACTGCCGGGAGGCATTTGAACATTACCTGCCGAAGCATTACTGGTGTTGGGAGGTGCACCTGGTGGCCCGGCTTGAGGACCTATTCCAGGTCCTACACCCACATTCATATTAACACCGGGACCGCCGCTGGCGGGCATACGTTGTTGTTGACCAGCACTGGGAGGCCTTAAAGGAGATCCTGGCGCTCCACTTGGTGGTGCTCCAGGTGCGCCAGTGCCAGCTCCACCCATTTGTGCCCACTGTGGTGGTGTCGGCTGCTGTTGTCCTTGCTGTTGTTGCTGCTGATAGGGTGGCTGTGGCTGTTGCTGCTGCTGTTGTTGTTGTTGCTGTTGTTGCTGCTGCTGTTGAGGAGGTGGTGGCTGTTGTTGCTGCTGTGGCGGATAACGATGCTGATCCCATTGAGCGGCACCGGCAGCTGGTGGCTGTTGTTGACCGGGCGGTCCCAATGGACCAGTCGGTGGAGCTGAGGTTCGTGGCGGTGCTCCACCCCATGCTTGAGGCGATGGAGATGATGGATATTGATTACGATATTGATTCGAACCACCTTGCCAACCACCTAAAAAGATAAAGATTATACAGGAATTTATTAGTTACAAGGATTTTATAGTTAAAAAGAGAAGTTCAATCTACGAAAAACATTTTCTAATACATACCATAAAGCTGAGGTCGTGCATTGTAGCCAGGATAAGGCTGTGAGTCTTTAACAAAATCTGGATGACGTCGTGGCTGAGGTCCCTTAAAAGAAAAGAAAATAAAGTTAAAAAATTCTCTAAACTGACAGAAGTTATGCGAAAATTACCTGATCTGGAGGCCTATAATATTCTTGTTGGCCAGGAGCACCGGGTGGAGGATATGGTGAGCTGCCAGGTGCTGGAGGACCACTTTGGGGTGGACCGCCAGCAGCTGTAGGAGCACCAGGAGGAGTAGGGGTCTGCGAACCACCGGGAGGTGGTTGACTATATGGACGATTTCCATAAGGACCATATTGATTCGAGCCAGAAGGTGGTCTAAACGGGAAAATGAAGAAAAACAGAGAAAAGAAGTCAATTTCAAGTTCTTACGTTGGAATAAAATAGTTAATGTCATAGGAGAATATAAATGTATATGAAAAAAAAAAAAAACAATACAGTTGTTTATAACTAAATCTTTGTTTATGTTAATGTTTTCTATGTTTAAGTTTTGTATGTGCTAGAAAAGATTAAAGTCACTCACGCTTCTCCCTCGGGTCCATAGGGAGGGTACATGTTACGATTTTGAGGCGGAAATTGGCCCTGTTGTTGGCCAAACTGGGCAGGAGGCCCGGTAGCATTGTATTGATCACCTGAACCATATTGTCCGTAAGCTCCGGGTTGTCCAGGATAAGGAGAACCTAGAATGGTTAAACAAATTACATATCATTTAAAAATGTCCAATAAAAATAGTTAAAAGTAAAAAAATAAATGAAATTAAAAAAAATACAAAAACAAAAGAAAAAATTCACAATTTTGCACAAGGAGAGAGAAGTAGAAGGCCGAAAAATACACACACAACAACAACAGTATGATAAATGAGTAGTGAGACGGAGAAAGAGATAGAAAAAAGGAGTATCAAATGATTCATGTGTTGTTTCATGTACCTGGTGTACGAGACACCGGTGGCGGGTATGGTCCACCAGGAGGATAAGGTGGTCTTATATTTGAAGGATGTGGTGGATGGGACTGAGGTGCAGCACTAGAAGGTGGTGGTGCACCAGTTGTAGCACTGGCAGTTGTATTAGAAGCTGATGCAACACCACCACTGCCTACAGGCTCATCAAATGGATTATTGACACTTATATTATCACTACCACCACTTGCAACGCCTCCAACACCACCACCACCACCACCAGGTGCCGTAGATGTTTGATTATTTGTACCTTCATGATGAACATCAGCAACATGCATGCAAAAACATTACAGATGAGTTGATGGGTGTTTGTGTAAATGGTGTGTAAATGATGTGTAAATGATGTTTAAATAGCAACAAAAACAAAATAAATGTTTCAAATGATGGGTGTGATGAGTTATTTTTTATTGATTGATTGATTATTTGGTTGTTGATATGATGTTTGTGGCAGATTTTCAAATTACATTTTGAGACAACAACAACAAGGTAATGATTTGATGATGTATTAATAATTGGTTAAAAACAAAAAATGAAAATAAAATAAAAAATTCAAAATGAAAAACTATTTAAAAAAAATTCCAATTTTTCTATTTTCTACACTTACCTGGATGTGGACTTTGCGCATTACTTTGTGATGGTGGTCGTGGCATTTGTCCAGCCGCACCATAATCTGGCTGTGGTCCCGGACCACCGGGATAACTACCTGGATATTGTGGATAACCATCCATCGATGTATTGGCAGCACCACCAGGGGCTGGGAATGAATCTTGTGAATTTGATGAACCAGCTATAATATTTACAACAGCTTGTTTTTAATACTTCATTGTGTTCGAGTGGAATTATGAAAAATAACAAATAATTTACCTGGCGATGGTACTGAAGCTGCTTTGGTTGATTTTTTCTTTGTACCAGCCTCTACTTGTTGTATTATCGGCAATGGATCTATATCGCCACGATCAAAATGACACTCAAATGCCAATAGATTTTTCGTATAGTGTTTGCGTAATGTATACGCAGCACTACTGCTTGCACCAATACCCAATAGACCGGCAATATCTTTCCAGGTTTTACTTTTTGTTACCTTTAAGTTGGACGAAAAGTTTTAGGTGGAAACAAATATAAAGTTAGTTTCGGTGTTGTGAGATATTGGATAATGAATATAATATATATAAAAGTAATGTAAAAAATAATTTAAAATGCAGAACAAACATATATACGTTCATACATACATATACATACATACAATAAAATAAATTTAAGAATAACAAAATTTAATAATAATCTATAAAACAAATTAATTTTAATAGGATTTAATATGTTTAAATTGAGGACAAAAGTCTCCTGAAACTTTAAGATCTTGATCTGTTTATATGTTTTGGTTTAAATTAGAGCAAAAGTTGTTAATGAGAGATTTAAACTTCTGGCGTGTGATCATAGTATTGTATTATCATCCTCATGGTCTGATTGACACCTGATCTTTACCATTGACAGTGGGTGACATCCTTTTCTTCATTACAACTTCTGCAGAAGTTATTTCTGAAAGATTTAATCTTCTGGCGTGAAATAGCTGAGCACAATCATCGCCATTTTAAAGGTAACCTCGGTTGAACACCTATATTGCACAGATATGCTCGTAGAATTAAAAACAGATCGAACGATTTGCTGCTATAGAGCCTTATGCCAACAAGGTTACAATTACACCAAGAGTATCGAAGTAGGTTCTTCGCCATTCAACCGGAAGCCTCTGTTGACCATCTAGATTGTATGTATGCTTGTAGAGTTTATCACGGAACGCTTACATTTGAAAGCTGTATGGCTAGAGAAGAGTCAATTTTCGCAAGAGAATTCGCTAGTGTGTTGTCAGGTATCTGTTGATGAACCAGAATGCAACGCAATTTTTTGTGAAATGTTTAGACATCTCTTAAGGACTATCTTTGATCTTTTATAAACTCCATATATAGCCCTTTTGGGGGTCTTGAATGAAAATGTATTTAACTTCGTATCTTCCCAGTTTAATACCTAATGTTTCAGCCTGCAAAACACTACGGTGGTCGGGAACCTCGGAACAACCTCGGGTCATTCCAGAGCGAAGATCTAATTGTCGTGGGAACCATTTTTATTGAGTATGGTCTCTTACTTTTTTGTGTTCCTTTGTTCTTGTTAAAGGGTATCGCCATGGACCTTTTTGATCTCAGAACTGATGTTGCATCAAACCAATCTATCTATCTATCTATCTATCTATCTATCTATCTATCTATCTATCTATATCTATCTATCTATCTATCTATCTATCTATCTATCTATCTATCTATCTATCTATCTATCTATCTATCTATCTATCTATCTATCTATCTATCTATCTATCTATCTATCTATCTATCTATCTATCTATCTATCTATCTATCTATCTATCTATCTATCTATCTATCTATCTATCTATCTATCTATCTATCTATCTATCTATCTATCTATATCTATCTATCTATCTATCTATCTATCTATCTATCTATCTATCTATCTATCTATTTATCTATATCTATCTATATCTATATCTATCTATCTATCTATCTATCTATCTATCTATCTATCTATCTATCTATCTATATATATATATATATATATCTATCTATCTATATATCTATCTATCTATATATCTATCTATATATCTATCTATCTATATATCTATCTATCTATATATCTATCTATCTATATATCTATCTATCTATATATCTATCTATCTATATATCTATCTATCTATCTATCTATCTATCTATCTATCTATCTATCTATCTATCTATCTATCTATCTATCTATCTATCTATCTATCTATCTATCTATCTATCTATCTATATATCTATCTATATAAATCGATAAACTCAGGAACTACGGATAGGACACAATTTCAGAACAATGTTTCAGGGATCGCGAGAAGTGTTAATATGAAGTTGCAATTTGTCTGACGGATGGCGTCAACGTTTTAATTTTCAGCCAATTCAACCTTAACCGCTTAACCGATTATTTTAACATTTAAGGGGTATATAGATCTTTCCGTGTAGAGTCCACATGTCCAATTAAGGGCCTGTAACGCGTACCGGGCACTAGTACATATATAACAAATATAATTAACTACTTACATTATATAAAAAATATATGAATATTAAATATAAATAAATATAAAATAAACTACAATTATTTAAATAAACAATTAATATGGAAAATGAGAGTAGCAACTACTGGTATATAGTGAAAATGGAAATGAGTAAAAATAGGAACAAAAGTAAGTGTATACAAACGTTAAGGAGAAAAAAAGAAAAGAAAATATAGGAAAAAATAAAAAATTCATTAAAAAAAAAACACAAAAACAAATTAACAACACTTAAGACATTTACAAATTTACAAAAACATGAACAAATTTTAAATTTCTCAAAGAAATACAAAAACACAAAATTTGTTTTTAAAATCTTCACTAAATTTAAAATTTGTTTAAAGTAAAAGATAAAAAACATGCTTTTCTAAAAATATGTATATTAAATATTGTCTCTTGTACTTATGGATGCAAAATTGTTTAAGGTTTTCTTTTTTTGAATTTTGGATTTTCTACAATATTTTTTCATTTCTTTTTTTTTTGGTTTGGAATTTTGTTTCGGTTTTTGGATAATTTGGTTTGGTGATACGATTTTTTTTGGTTTTGGGTTTGCTAGTAAATCTAAAAAGAAGTTAGTAAAAGGAAATTTGCTACGGCACCTTGCATACCTCGACGAATCCGCCTCGTTCTTTAACGTACAAATATAAACGATAAAGATCGAGCGGCTGTTTCGAGATGGTTGGACAGGCTGTTATTGGGGTACGCCGCTCATCCATAAATGCTCGCAATTTATCAAGCCAACCGCGTCGATCGGGATTATCATCCATTTCGTAAAGTTTACAAAGACTATCGGATTTCTTGGCAGACGCTGAGACGACTGTGGTTACGGGTGTGGCCGTTGTACGGAAAGTATCTTGTTGAGGAACATGACTATTGAAACCCTGTAATGTGAAAATGTATTGGCCATGAGTGGAAGTTTTACTTTTAAGGTTAAGTAGGTTTATGGTAAAACTTACCGGACTGGCTGGCGTTCTAGCCCAATTGGGTGGTGAATTCATTTCATAATCTTCACCGGGATGACCAGGATGTGGTCCACCTCCTATACCACCGGGAGAAGTGCTTGGTGGTGCCAAATGGCTTTGGCCATAGGGATCATTTTTGCGCGATTTTGGTGTAGTACATTGGGGATCTTCAGCAGAAGCTAGTATAAAGGAAATTAAATATTAGTTTCAATAAAATAAACAAATAAATGTAGAGAATATTCGCTTCAGGCTTTGGATTGCAACAATCTAGTAATCGGGAAATATTTGGATGAATACGAAAGAGATTCGAAAAGAAATTTTATTCCGCTTTTAGCCAAATACAAATGTTTCTACCGACTGTTACTCAAGAAAATTATCAAGAAAATTACAACATTCTGTTTCGGCTTCCGATTGAGCCGAATTTTAATCACTCGGCTTATATTTGGGAAATATTTGAACCGACAGTTAAATGATCCAAAAAGGAAATATTATTTCACATTAAAGCGTATATTGACTTTTCTACTGTCAGATACAAATAGGTTAGTTTAGGTTCACTTTTCTTTTTACTCACCTGCTGATGCATTTGATATTGTACTCTGCTGACTGGCCTCATCCATGGGAGCACCATCTGGACCAGTAGTCACCACCGAAGTCACAGGGTGTTGTGGACCACCAGGAGCCGAACTCGATGAACTAGAACTTAGACCGTTGTCTTGTGATATATGATCTGGCGGTGGTGGAGGACCACCAGAACCACCGCTACTCGTTTCACCACCAGCACCAACCATCATCGATTGCGGCGGTGTAGAGGGCGGAGGTCCCATGGTGGTAGGACCATGTGGTGGACCCATGTGATGTGGTGGTCCCATAGGCATACCGGGATGCATACCAGGACCATTGCCATAGCCTTGTGGAGGACCGCCCGGACCACCGGGATAACCGCCTTTATGTTGTAAATGTTGTTTTAGATAGTTAAGGGGTCTTGGAGAGCCACTGCCTTGAGGTGGAGGTGGTGTGCCTTTGCCCTGAACATGATTACCCATGGCCGCAGCACCAGGAGCACCGGGACCGCCGGGTGGTGGACCACCAGGGCCACCTTGTTGTGGCGAAGGTGGTACCCAATTCTGATAGGGTGGATATTGACCGGGACCACTGTGGTTGGGCATTGGCCGGCCACCCGGATACTGCTGGGGACCACTGCCCGGTGGCATACTATTAGCACCGGAAGCTTGGCTAGAAGGAGGTGGTGTGGGAGCATAACCACCTGGCGGGTATTGTGGTCGTGGTGGATAGCTTCCTTGAGAGTATTGTTGAGCTTGCTGAGGCGGTGGTGGCGGGTAACCGGAAAGCATGCCCTGAGGACCAGGACTTTGGCCGCCCAACTTATAGCTGCCATGCATATGAGGCGGTAAGGGATAGCCACCAGGGCCACCACCAGGACCCTGTGGAGGTAATGGCTGTGAGGGCAGATTATTGACATTCTGATTTGGTGGCGGTGGTGGCTGTTGCTGAGAACCAGGTGGGCCACCTGACGCACCAGAGGGCGGTCCCTGCTGCTGCTGTTGAGGCGAATTACTCGCCGACGAGGAAGAGTTTGGAACTCCCGGACCTTGTTGAGATTGCTGTTGTTGCGATGTTTGTTGAGATGGTGGACCAGGAGGACCACCTCCTGGCTGTTGCATGGGTCCACTGCTAGATTGATTACTAGAGGGTCTCGATATAGGATGATTTTGTGCTAAAGAAAAAAACAACATGTTTTCAACATTCTTTTAATAATTACAACATTAACAACTTACCCACTGCTGGAGACATAGAACGTGAACCCGAGGAGCCAGTGGGTGAGGGTGTGGGACGCATAACTTGCTGTGGATTTGGTGTACCCGGTGGACCAGATCCTAAGCCACTGTGGCCACCACCACTAGAACTATCGTTACTATTTTGACCTATTAGTTCCTGCAAATACAAACCATTACAAATTAGTTATTTAATTATTTTGTTTGTGTTTAACAATATTACTTTATAAAGATTTTCAAAATGCTCCCAGGGTAAAACTTTATTCATTTTCTTTTTAGGTTTTTCGTATTTTATTTAAATTATTGATTTTAGTTTTTATTTACGTTTACACAATTCATTTAAATTTTTATTTAATATGAGTTGAGTTTTTTTTATTTAATTTTATTAATTTTAGTTCTTTGGTTTAACTTTTTTGGTTTTACAAATAAAATCTTTAAAATATTTTCAACTAATGTCATTTTGTTTTCGTTTTTTTAATAAAGAAAATTTTTTGTATTTAAAAAAAAACAACAAGTAGTAGTTACAGTAGTAAATTTGTTAGAAAAATGTATATTTTCTAAGGAATAAATAGAAAATAAAGTAAAAAGTGAAATAAACACACAACAAATGTTAAAACAACCACCACTATGTTTTTTACAAGTTACTTTTTTTACCCCCTTTTTATTCGTGAAGTAGAAAAAAACAACAACAAAAACAACGACTATGTAATTATAGGGTGGCGTTTAAATAAAAATGTGACAACTACAACAAAAATTATAACAACAACTATTTACAGCAAAGTTTTCTGCTACTATTACAATTACACTGTTTTCAATGAGTTTTTTACAACTTTGTTTTATACAAAGAGGAGTGGGTGCTGGTTTGTTTCAAATAGGAAATGGTGTTATTAGAAAGTAAACAACAACAGCAATAAAAAACCCAATTGTTTATGTAAAATACAAATGTGAGAGATGTTTATCTTTAAGAAAATTGTATAAAAAAAAACGAAATGAAAAGAAAAATAAATAATAAAAAAATTTCATCAAAACACTATAAAAACAACCTTGGCAAGAATCTAAACATCACATTCATACACAAACATACATACAAATATTTATAAAAAAATTGTGGAATAAATCATTAAATAATAAAAAAAATGCTGAAAAATTGTGTATGATAAACAATAAACAAGAAAAATGCCGGCCGGTGTAAAAAATTTTTTTTTTCACTTTTCGTTATACTAACATTTCAGTCAGAATAATAATGAAAACAAAATGATGAAAAAAATAAGCGAAATAAATAATTAATGACATAAAAAAGTATACAAAAAGAATTTGAATTTATTAGTTTATAAAAGTACGTAAACATCTATATTATACAACAGAGGAATTTCTAATTTTATATTTTTATTGGTTTGGGTTTAACTACTCGCCCCCCGTTTTTGTAAAACCTTTTTTTTCAAAGTCGTGTATTATGTGGCAGGTTATTTTATTTATTTTCAATGACCAGCATCAATTTATGGTAAAAAGGAACATACATCTTTCTATAAGTATTACAAACACAATAAAAATGTTTTAAAAGGGTTTGTAAACAAACAAAAAAGAACTTGACCTATTTTCCAGCACTTAAACTATAGGAATACATAAAAAAACCGACTACATACCTTCTTCTATCTTTCTTTCATACAATTTTATATCTTATTATTTAACTAAACTGTTATTTGTTGTGTTGATTCAGTTTCTACTTAAAGCAGAACGAATTCATTACAAAATGTCAACCAGGGTGATGTTTGACAGCATCCCTAGACGTATTAATAGAAGATGATCTCACAGGCACAGCTGTGAGAACAGCTGATAGCAGTGACTTAATGAGTACTGTCAACACTGTCTCTGTTTACAATATTTGTTTACTGTTAAAACACAATTTTTGTAAAAAGATTTTTAAACATTTTCAAAATTTTCAATTATAAAACGGATTCAATATATGAATGTTATTTTGGGCGTAACAAATGTTTGATTATCAGCGGACCAAGACAAAAAAATGTAATTTAAACAATATGGTAACGGGTCGGAATTTTTCATAGGTTTTCTTGCAAGTCAATTTCTACACTATTTCTAATTATACTTCAAATTTTTCTAATTATATTCCACAAAATTTTCAATTGAATTTTGAATCACACCAAAATCGAATCGATTATAATATGAAATCATTTCAACAGCTGATTGTTCAATAAAATGTAATCCGGTCAAAATCCATATAAAACAGAACCCAGTGCCAAATGTGTTGGCACTGTCATGGACTAGTCTAATGACTTTTCTATGGACCACAATAGATTGGTCTAGTCTATAGACTGTTCTCATTTGCCATCATTCATTTGCCATCTCTAATATGAATTCCCCAATATTTAATCAATAAAAAATGCCACATTGACTACACTTGCAATTGCATTACTTCAGTTTTTTGTTCTTGTTTGCGTTTAACGTCAGTGTTTTTCTTTTTGATTTCTTTATTATATTATTATTCACACTCTGCAATCATTGATTTCATTATTATTATCTTTTATACTTATTTAATACGCATTTCAATATTTATAAAGAAAAAAGTGTAAATAAACATTTGTTTATTTAAGTAGAAGACAGGCTATATTTGCACAAACATACATACATTTGTATATATTTTGTCACATATGTACATATAAATAAAAGATTATTTAAATATTTAAAATAAAGGCAAGGCAACAACGTCATTTCGTCATCATCATTATTATTTGAATTGTTATCAATAAATCATTATAAATTCTTAATAAATACAATCTTTATTATCAAGATTAAAAAACAATATTTAAGACGTCAGCATTAAAATATTGAGTATTAAACAATTAATACATTTTTTGTTTAATTGCATCTTAATGTCTATTATAATTGCTATAATTAATGCATTTATTTTGTTGTTTTGAATTTCGTGGACATTGAACTTGTATGTTGTTATTGTTTGTATGTCTGTCCGTCTGTTTGATTTTATTTTTCGTCTAGTTATTTGTCTAGTCGTGGGCTGATTCATTCATGCTAATTATTATTTATTAAACTTTTTTTGTCTGCTTTGGATTGTGTGTTTTTATTGCACGTGCTTTTTTGTGTTTAAATGTTTTAAGTTTTTATCTTAAATGATTTTGTTTATTTTATTTAGTAATGTGCATATAATGGTCAGAATGTTATTGTATTTTATAAATGTTTGTTTAATATTTTGTATTACAGTTATTGCAGTTTTTTGTTTTAGTTATAGGAAATTCTATTTTTTTCCTATGAGATAAATTTTTTATATTTGGTTTGCATCTAGAACTTAATAGTATAGTTAGCATCACTGTTTATTTCTGTCAAAGGCGAATTGAGCATTTATTGTTGCCAGGATGCATCAAGAAATTTTACAAAAACACAGTTATATACTCAAAGGAGCAGTAGCTTTCCAAACATGAAATTCCCGGTCAGTCTATAGACTAGACAACGGATTAGTCTAGTCTATAGTCTAGTCTATAGTCTAGTCTAGTCTAGTCTATAGTCTAGTCTATAGTCTAGTCTATAGTCTAGTCTATAGTCTAGTCTATAGTCTAGTCTATAGTCTAGTCTATAGTCTAGTCTATAGTCTAGTCTATAGTCTAGTCTATAGTCTAGTCTATAGTCTAGTCTATAGTCTAGTCTATAGTCTAGTCTATAGTCTAGTCTATAGTCTAGTCTATAGTCTAGTCTATAGTCTAGTCTATAGTCTAGTCTATAGTCTAGTCTATAGTCTAGTCTATAGTCTAGTCTATAGTCTAGTCTATAGTCTAGTCTATAGTCTAGTCTATAGTCTAGTCTATAGTCTAGTCTATAGTCTAGTCTATAGTCTAGTCTATAGTCTAGTCTATAGTCTAGTCTATAGTCTAGTCTATAGTCTAGTCTATAGTCTAGTCTATAGTCTAGTCTATAGTCTAGTCTATAGTCTAGTCTATAGTCTAGTCTATAGTCTAGTCTATAGTCTAGTCTATAGTCTAGTCTATAGTCTAGTCTATAGTCTAGTCTATAGTCTATCTAGTCTATAGTCTATCTAGTCTGTAGTATATCTAGTCTATAGTATATCTAGTCCCGAGTCGCTAAACTTCTTATATTCCTTCTACATATTCGCTTTGTAATGTTAGTTAATTTGAAAGAAGTCCTAAAAAATACACCTAGGCCTCCATCTAGCCTTTCGTATGCTCATTTTATAAAGTCTCTGGTGGGAATCGAACTCACGATCTCCGATCTGACAGTCTATAACAATAACTACTTGTTATAATTGTAAATAGTTATTTGTTGCTCCACCTTTGAGGGACAAAAGCTGATAACATTTTGCTAATAAACATACCCGAGACTATGATATAAAACAAAATTCTCTTACAACATCATGTATAAAAACTATAACGAATTCGGCCCCAGTTTCGCCACGTATAGATTCGCCTTGAGCTGATCTATTAAATTCTCCTAAAATGAATTCAACCCAAATTTTAAAAAGGTGAAATCATTTTAACAATAGATTGTTTTTTTGTCATGTCAACATCGTATTTAAAAAGTATAACAATATCGCGACGGTTTTCTTAATTCGCCAGTACACCGATATCTGTCAAAATATAGACCGATAATATCTGAATTCACTAATAATATAAATTAAACCAGAAACAACTAAAACAAATCTAAAAAACGATGCAAATCAAGACCTTAGTGTACAATACATTAATTCAACTGCAAATGATTTTGGGACATTTCAATGTATAATTTTTTGTTGTTATTTTTTCATTTTTAATGTAAACAGCATGTGATTATTAAGAAAAATGCTAATACTTAAAAAAAAAAAACAAAAACTAAAAAGTACATTTGACAAATTCACTTAAAAGAGTCTTACTCAGCGGGTATAAAAAAATTTTCGCTCTCTCTCTTTACATTTAATCACTTAATATAAAGAGAGCCTGAATGATAAAGTTAAATAGAAAAAAACAAAATCAACGATATCAGAAAGAAAATAAAAAAACAGAGTGGTGAGTGTAGTAGAAATCGAAAAAAATGTTCAAAAATAAAAACCTACGACACGTATGAGGAATGGGCATTATTTTTGTATTTCTATAATGTAGACGAGAATATTTTTTGTTAATAATATACAAATGGAAAAACAGCAACAACAACAACACACTAATACGTTTACAGATAGTTTTATTTATCACTTTTTTATAATTTTTTTGTTACGTTTTTAACATAATCACCATAAAATGCAAAATCATAAAAAGTACTTTAGTTTAGTACGTTATTATAAAGGCGCGAAATATAATTAAAAATTTTTAAGTAGTTTATTATTTATTTTTTGTATTTATCTGCACAATTTCTATTAGTTTATAACACTTTATATTTAGATTTGTTGGGTTTTGTTAAAAAAATAGCTATTTCTATTTAAATAAACCTTAAACAAAATGACACGTTTTTTTTCGGTTTCTTTCTTTTAAAACTTTTATTAAGAAAACAAACACTATTTTAAAATTAAAATTTTATTGTAAATTTTTGTTATTTTTTAGAGGAATAATAAATTTTATTTAATTTTTTGTACGTGCTTTTAAAAAACCGAGCTAAACTTCAACTAAATCTCCCTCCTCTACAAAAAATATTTTCACTTGCACCGATATCATGCTCGCTCATACCATTCCACACCATACTAATATTTTTATACTGTTCACATTTATTCTCTCTCTCTCTCCCCCCGTCCGTCCGTTCAACACTCTTTCTCACAGTGTAAATTCGTTTACTCAACAATAATAAATACACCGTGCACAAAATAAAAAGTCAAAGTTTCAAAATGTTCTCGCTAAAGTCTGTCGTTTCTCTTTTTCGTATTTTTTCACATTTGTTTTTGTTGCTCGAGAAACCACACATGTATTTAAAATTTAAACTTAAAAAAAAAAATTATATATTTTTATAATAATATTATATTATTGTTGAATATTTTCAACCGAAAACGTATATGAAAAAAATGAGTAACAACAATACAATACACACGCTCTTATGAAATAAATTTTAGTCTATAATAAAATAATAAAATAAACAATAACAAATTCCCAAGGCAAACACTGCTACAAAATTGTTTAAGCGTGTGTGTTGACGCATACAAAAACAAAATCAAGTAAAAACAATATTATAGAAAGAGTATTATGAAAAAAAATTCGTTGCGGTTGCACTTAATTTAAAAAAAAAATGTTATTAATAATGAAAAAAAATTTTAAATAATGTTAAAAAGTACTTGTTTTTAATGAAAAATAATAATTTTTTAAAATTAGCGAGAATTGAAAAGTAAAAATTTTAAACGCTGCCCAAATGGTAGATGTCCGGAGACATGTACCTATTAGGCAACACATTTTAACAATCTTCACGCGATTTAGGAAACCTTTCAGACTACAAGATTTCCGTGTAACTGCTCCACGTTCTAACTGTTGAGGGTGGAACCTAACTGGACGCGACGAATGCTCACCTGCTAAAAGAGATATTTTTGGAACAGTGTGTTCGATAATTGCTGGTCCAAAGCTATATGTATATAAACACGCACGAACCATACTAGAATTGAATTAGAACTGAACTAGAACTGAACTAGAACTGAACTAGAACTGAACTAGAACTGAACTAGAACTAGAACTGAACTAGAACTGAACTAGAACTGAACTAGAACTGAACTAGAACTGAACTAGAACTGAACTAGAACTGAACTAGAACTGAACTAGAACTGAACTAGAACTGAACTAGAACTGAACTAGAACTGAACTAGAACTGAACTAGAACTGAACTAGAACTGAACTAGAACTGAACTAGAACTGAACTAGAACTGAACTAGAACTGAACTAGAACTGAACTAGAACTGAACTAGAACTGAACTAGAACTGAACTAGAACTGAACTAGAACTGAACTAGAACTGAACTAGAACTGAACTAGAACTGAACTAGAACTGAACTAGAACTGAACTAGAACTGAACTAGAACTGAACTAGAACTGAACTAGAACTGAACTAGAACTGAACTAGAACTGAACTAGAACTGAACTAGAACTGAACTAGAACTGAACTAGAACTGAACTAGAACTGAACTAGAACTGAACTAGAACTGAACTAGAACTGAACTAGAACTGAACTAGAACTGAACTAGAACTGAACTAGAACTGAACTAGAACTGAACTAGAACTGAACTAGAACTGAACTAGAACTGAACTAGAACTGAACTAGAACTGAACTAGAACTGAACTAGAACTGAACTAGAACTGAACTAGAACTGAACTAGAACTGAACTAGAACTGAACTAGAACTGAACTAGAACTGAACTGAAGAACTGAACTAGAACTGAACTAGAACTGAACTAGAACTGAACTAGAACTGAACTAGAACTGAACTAGAACTGAACTAGAACTAGAACTGAACTAGAACTGAACTAGAACTGAACTAGAACTGAACTAGATAACTGAACTAGAACTGAACTAGAACTGAGACTGGACTGAACGAATAGTTCTTTATGGAGTTCGCCCATAAAGGACAGTAATGTCCTACTCGACGCTCAATTGCCTTAAAAGGGGGAAATTCTATTGACTATCAGTTAGAGAATAGTGTAATCGTTAAAATTAAGTTTAAGTGAAAGTTGACTGCTCTGAACTAAACTGTAAAAATATTCTAAGATTGATCTCAATCAATTCAAAGCTGCAGAAATCAAACAATAGATCTTTTTCCGATGTTGCCGTGTTCTGGAGAATATAAACATTTATTTCACTTAGTTATTTGCTTAATTATAGGTTATTTCAATTGTTTCACTCGTTGGTAAATAAATTTGATTGAAGAGAAGAGAGAAGACTTTTTAATGCTATTACATGGGATTGCAATATCGAGGACTGTTTACCTAAATGTTAGAAGTTTTGCCCTAGGAATAGCGTATGATGTCGCATGTTTCAAATACGTCTTTAGGCTAATTGTGGAACTAATAATAACAAGACTAGAAGAACCTTAAAAAAGGGTCACATCTGAATAGATGCCTCGCACATGAGCATTTCATTTTATTATCCATTTATCAAATTTCTAAGGCAGTAAGGGTTTTGACAAGATTGTCGAAAACACCCTCTATGCCCATGAAACATGCCATAACATATTTCAACTTTACAATAGTATCAACAACCTCATGTAAAGCAGTTTCCATTGATCTTTCATGGTATTGTGTTAAACATAAATAACAAAAACAAAAGATTTTAACAAACAAAAATACTCATTAAGTAAGAGAAAAACAAAACAAACATATAAAATTAGAAATGTCATTATGACATTTATTCAGCCAATAAGACAAGTCAATAAAGAAAAAGAAAATCAAAGATTTCCTAAAACAAATAAAAATATATTAAACATTTCTACTGGAACATACCAACACTCTCTCTTTATTGATTCCCCTCTTTTGGCAAAAACTATTAGCCAAATTATAACAATAAGACTAGCAGTATAGGAGAAAAGCAAACCTCGTAGAAGAAATTTTGAAAATTAAATGAAAAATATTTAGAATAAACCTAAGCTAAAATGTATGGTAAAATTTACAAAAGGTTTTCTTGAAGTTGAGTGCAAATAAATTTCAAATACGCTACGATAAAATACAAGATTTATGGCAAAATACAGTGGGCTACAAAAGGCAAAATTATAAGTATTTATAGTCAATCAACAAACTACATTATTACTTATGAGATTTTCTCCAAAATTTTATTAAAGAAAGTTGTAATAAATTCAAGGTGTCATTTCATAGAAATTGTTACGGTTTATCGCAAAGATGGGTATTTAAAAAGTAAACAGTCAAAAATCATGTAGATATAAGGATTGCCAGATCTAAAACTCTTTAAAGCAAATCAGTGATGCCACTAGTAATTTTTAGAATATTGAAAATTGCTAACTTTTTTAGGATTTTTCAACAAAACACAACCACTGTGCTTTAATTCCAATATAGTTAAAAGAGACTGTGAATATACAAAAATAAAATCCAAGTATGAGATACAAAAAATTCACAACAAAAATACAAGAAAAAGCTAAACTAAGTTGCTAACATAATACTGGAGTCGTCGCACAGTGGTATAGGAAAAAAAAAAGAGGGAAATAATTCGGTAACTTCTAAACGGTTAATCCGATTTTAATGAAATTTGGTATGCACAAAGAGGAGGTGTTGTCGAGTTTAGGTTTTGAATTTGGACCTTATAGGCCAACCAGGGGCCCGGCGGGGGGTCCTCAAATTAGGACACCTCGGCTATGTTAAATTTTTAAAACGATCCTATTTCTTCATTTGAGTTCCGATTAAAAAAAAATTTCGTATATAGAATCTCCTCATCGAGCACTATAAAAAATGTCGTCATAGCAGTAAATTATCTCTTATAGTTTAGGAGATATTCGCATTTGAAAATTAAAATTTTAAAATTTTTACCGTTCTTACTTTAGTTTTTTGATAATAGCGGGTCCAAATTTCGCCATTTCTTTTTTTATTCGCTTAACAACAAGTTTATATATCAAGCAGTGAAAGAATTATGTAAAAATCATGACTGAGTCCAAAGTTATAGGCATTTTAATTTAAAAAATTAAAAAAAGGCGATTTTTTGCCATTTTTTTGGGAAAAAAGTATCTTTTTCTTTTTAAGTTATCTAAAAAGTTTCTAAGAAGATGTATATAGAATTTATACTTTTTGAAAAGCTGACTTTACATAAAATACGATAAATGAAACAAAACCTAAAAATTTTTGATACCGAGGGGACCAGGTCCATCCAAAAAACCCTATTTTTTTATAGAAAATTCAATTTTGAGCAAAAATTCTCAAATCGCATAGTCGATATCAAATTATAGTGACCTGTTTTATATGACCCAATATGTTCTTAATCATTTTGTAACGGGTTTCGATAACCCCGCCCCTGGTATGGATATAATAGGCAAAAAACCAAAAAATCCCATTTTTGGGATTTTTTAAAACTTTTTTGGGAATTCCGGGATTTCTAATAAGAAAATTCGAAATTTTTATTTAATTTTGGATTTTGAGTAAAAAAATCTACCTAACTGTAAAATTTCATCAAAAAATATTCATAAATAAAATTTTTATTGCAATTTGAAAAATTTGTATCTTCGCAAAAACTGAATAAAAAACATTTTTTAATTTTTTTAAAAAAAGTATTCCGCGAATTTTTTAATTTTCAAAAATTATATACAGTTTTGAAAAATAGACAAAATTACCTTTCCATTGATATATAACATGCCTACCTAATGTTTTTTAAGTGACAAATTAATTAGGGAAAACTCAACATCTTTTAGAAAATTTACCTAGCACTATTATTTTCATCCATAACGTTAACTCTTAAATTTGTTACATATATTAAAAAATTTTCAGGTATTATTTTTTAAACTGTAATGATTTTTACCCCTATAGGTCACTTTAATAGGTAGCTTATTAAAGTGACCTATTGAGGAAAAATTCATTACATAAGGATACGTTAGACATATTAGGTAGAATATCATAACCCTTTATAAAATAATTTAATTTAAGTACCTGTAATTAATATATAAGACAGGTTTATATCTGTTTGTAATTATTTGTAATTTTCTAACCATGGCGATCGTACTAAAAAAAAATGATTTGTGCTCCATTTTATTTGAACACTCTTCAGCTCCTTTTCAAGATAAAGTGAACTTCTTATTGAAATATATTGAAACTGCACATAAAAATAAAGTGGATAAAACTGATATATGTAAAATTGAAAATTTTATAAAATCAGTTGATATAAAACTGAAGAGTGTTCGGTATTCCATTGCTAAATTTCGATCGAAATTTTCTGATTGGCTGGATGAATGTGTAGAAGTTGCTATTTGCGTATCAACTGTTGGTGCTCCCTGTAAGCAGTATGAGGATTTGAGCTCAAAATCTAAGAGGAAAAGGTTATCAACTTCACTAGAAACCTTATCTAACGAAGAAGTTTCGGACACTTTTAAAGCAATGTTAAGAAAAGAAAAACAGCCTTTGGATGCCATAAAAATTGCAAATATTCTTCCAACCGCATCACCAAGACGACTGAAAAGAATTGTAAAGAGTATACCCACACCATCATCTGATACAACGTTCACTGAGGAAGAAGCTATTGCGCTTATGTTGCAGCTGGGATTAAGTCGTGATAACTACATAACGTTAAGAAAGGCGCTATCTGAAAAAGGAGTGGATGTTTTACCATCATATGACAAAATAAATGAAAAGAAGAAAAGCATTATACCACCTCCTATTGAAATAACTGATCGGAAGGCTGTCATTGGACTCGGCGCTCTACTCGAAAATACTGCTTTAAGGATTGCTTCTGACTTTTCTTCAGACCAACTAAAAAAAATAAATTCTTGTGGTCTTCAACTCATTTGTAAGTGGGGATGTGATGGATTATCAGCACTCTCGGAATATAAACAAATCAACACAAGTGAATCATCTTCCGAGTATAAAAGTGAATTTATGGCATCGCTAGTTCCATTAAGAATTCGAAAGTATGCTGACAGCGATTCTCCATCAACCAGTTTCGATGATATTTGGAAGAATTCGACTCCAGGATCCAAAGCTTTTTGTAGGCCAATAAGCTTTGAGTATATAAAGGAATCCAAAACAACAACGCAAGATTTGATAAATCGTATTGAAGCAGAAATTAAAAACTTGGAACCTATAACAATCGAAATAGAAAATTATTCGTTTAACATGTCCTATGATTTAAAACTTACAATGATTGATGGGAAAGTTGGAAATGCCATTACAGGAACATCATCTACTTGGTACTGCTACATATGTGGTGATAAAAAATCAGAATTTTCGAATATTTCCAAGCAAAGATCAATAAATGAGGAAACATTACAATTTGGAATATCCCCCCTACATGCTCGCATACGATTTCTGGAACATTTTCTACATTTAGCATATGATTTAAAGTACAGAAGCATACCGGAAAATGCAAACAAAAGTGCAAATAACAATAAGGAGTTAATGGAAATGAGAGCCAGTGAGAAACGAAGAATTCAAGAGGAATTTAAAAAGCGGATTGGATTAAATATTGATAAACCACTCACAGGATATGGAAGCACAAACGATGGTAATACCGCTAGACGTTTTTTTAAACATTTTGAAACTACTTCCGAAATAACCGGAATTAGTATGGATTTACTGCAAAAGGTCAATATTATTCTAATGGCGATAAATAGCAAGCATAAAGTGAACGCAACAAAATTTGGAGAGTATTCTACAAAAGTTTCTAAATTACTTTTGGAATTATATCCCTGGAAAGAAATGACACATACAGTTCACAAGATATTATGTCATGGAAAGGTCATCATAGAACATAATATTCTGCCTTTAGGAGAGCTTACAGAAGAACCCCAAGAATCGAGGAATAGAGACTTTAAGCATATTCATCAGTTTAGCTCAAGGAAGTGTTCTAGGCAGTCTCAAAATGAAGATATTTTTAATAATCTGATTCTATCTTCTGATCCTGTTTTATCTACTATAAGGAAACGTTGGATTTGCTACAAAACGTTAGCATTTGAAAATATTCATGAATTTAAAGATTTACTTTATCTTTTAGATATGGACTACTGTGATACCTATTATTTTACAAAATTATATTAATTTATAAAAAAAAAAAATAAATAAAGACTATTTTTATATAAAATAAATACTTGTTAATTTTTTTTAGGGATAAAGAATAAAAGATTAATCGTAAAAAGTGGCTGTAAAAATTCATAAAAATTTAGGTAGTAAAACATGCCTAACAAATGTATGGATGAAAATAATAGTACTAGGTAAATTCTCTAAAAGATGTTGAGTTTTCCCTAATTAATTTGTCACTTAAAAAACATTAGGTAGGCATGTTATATATCAATGGAAAGGTAATTTTGTCTATTTTTCAAAACTGTATATAATTTTTGAAAATTAAAAAATTCGCGGAATACTTTTTTAAAAAAAATTAAAAAATGTTTTTTATTCAGTTTTTGCGAAGATACAAATTTTTCAAATTGCAATAAAAATTTTATTTATGAATATTTTTTGATGAAATTTTACAGTTAGGTAGATTTTTTTACTCAAAATCCAAAATTAAATAAAAATTTCGAATTTTCTTATTAGAAATCCCGGAATTCCCAAAAAAGTTTTAAAAAATCCCAAAAATGGGATTTTTTGGTTTTTTGCCTATTATATCCATACCAGGGGCGGGGTTATCGAAACCCGTTACAAAATGATTAAGAACATATTGGGTCATATAAAACAGGTCACTATAATTTGATATCGACTATGCGATTTGAGAATTTTTGCTCAAAATTGAATTTTCTATAAAAAAAATAGGGTTTTTTGGATGGACCTGGTCCCCTCGGTATCAAAAATTTTTAGGTTTTGTTTCATTTATCGTATTTTATGTAAAGTCAGCTTTTCAAAAAGTATAAATTCTATATACATCTTCTTAGAAACTTTTTAGATAACTTAAAAAGAAAAAGATACTTTTTTCCCAAAAAAATGGCAAAAAATCGCCTTTTTTTAATTTTTTAAATTAAAATGCCTATAACTTTGGACTCAGTCATGATTTTTACATAATTCTTTCACTGCTTGATATATAAACTTGTTGTTAAGCGAATAAAAAAAGAAATGGCGAAAATCGGGAATATTTGGACCCGCTATTATCAAAAAACTAAAGTAAGGACGGTAAAAATTTTAAAATTTTAATTTTCAAATGCGAATATCTCCTAAACTATAAGAGATAATTTACTGCTACGACGACATTTTTTATAGTGCTCGATGAGAAGATTCTATATACGAAATTTTTTTTAAATCGGAACTCAAATGAAGAAATAAGATCGTTTTAAAAATTTAACATAGCCGAGGTGTCCTAATTTGAGGACCCCCCGCCGGGCCCCTGGTTGGCCTATAAGGTCCAAATTCAAAACCTAAACTCGACAACACCTCCTTTTTGTGCATACCAAATTTCATTAAAATCGGATTAACCGTTTAGAAGTTACCGAATTATTTCCCTCTTTTTTTTTTCCTATACCACTGTGCGTCGTCGTGTTGCTTTAAGTAGAAAAAAAATACATTTATTCTTGTTGAGAACGACGACGACAAAGAAGAAGAAGACTAAAACTAACTACACTTGAATATGAAGGAATTAACACACATTCACACAATCTACTATATAGAATAAATACTACACAAACAACAATATTAAAATCCCCCCAACGACCCCTGCTCCAAAACAACCCTCTTCTTCGGATTCGCTCCAACCTTTTTAATTTAACTAGAAAAAGAGAAATAATGAAATGAAAATGTATGAATGTTTAAATACGAGTGTAAGTAAATGTGTGAGTTGTTCATGTTGATATATAGAGAAGACCGACAACGACTTACAGATAAGAACGTCTCATACTTAAGCAAGAAAAATAACAAAAATAACAGAATAACGACGACAGCGACAGCAACGACAAACTTATAAAAACAAATTCAGAAATATCAAGCAAAAACAATAACACAAGAAAATATCATTAGTTTTTGTTTTTGAAATCGTTCTGCAGTGTGTTGTTCTTGTTGTAAAGCAAAATGTTTGAAGATGGGTTGGTTGGACTGCAGGAAAATATTCTGAGACTCTGTCTCAATTGAATTCAATCCATATAATAAATAAAAGACTTAAAAGTTTTTTATATTATTTTCAGTTCGACACACAAGTAGATTTGTCGTTGTCGTTTAGTCGCAACAACTATTAAGTTCGTTCGTTCGCTCGTTTGTCGTTTATATCAAACATCCATACACTAACCATCATTATTCCTTTAGTTTTTCAGTTGTGCAGTCATCGTTTGGGGTCATACAACAACACAAAAGTAATAAAACCACACTGTCAGTCAGTCAAATTCAATAAAATAAGAAAGATATTGTTTAGGTCTGTCTGTCTGTTTGTATGTATGAAAATGAGTTTTATGTGCAAGTTAAGTATACTGCGCTGTATAAAATGTTTGAGGGGCTCTTCTTTAATGGGTTGGGTGGGTTTTTGGTTTGTCTGCTCATTGAGTATGAGCTCCATATATACAATATGCCGGTAAAAAGTCATTTTTAAATCTATGCAATACAATTTTACTTTTGCGTTAATGTATTTATTTAGATGAACACACACAGAGAGAGGGGGACTTGTTAAGACCGAGTTGAGACAAGTGGTTGGTCGAATAATGCACCGAGATCAAAAACAAGTTACAACTCTAGTACCATTATTTCTACTTGAATAACTGTCACTTCAAATCGGAATAGTTTTGAAAAGAACTTTCGACAACTTCCAATGCATAATAATCCTCTAGGAAACACACTTCTGTAGAGTTCTTGGACGAGACATTTACATGGACATTAGGTAGAAATATTTTCTCTATGTTTTGGTTTCCAATGAAGGAATGCTTGGTCTCTAAATTTGTGATATATTTTCCCTATTAGTGATTAAATAGAAAGAGAAACCTTTAAGTCTCTGAGGGGCAGAAAACCATTCAGACTTTCGAATTCAGAATGTCACTCCGTTTAGTTCGAATGTTTAGAAATCTCATAGGATTAACGTTTCCGGGACAAGGCTTAGGGGAACTTATGGTCGAAAATAGAAACAAAGAGCGAAAGCGAAACCTTTAAGTATCTCTTGGAGTAAAACCCAATTCAGACTAGAGCGAGAATCATAGGATTAACGTTTCCTTGACAATGAAGATGGTAGAAGTTTGTTTCATTAGGTTATCACAAATCATACGGTTAATACTTTAATGCTTCAAAAACTTGATCTGCGGAGTCAATTTGGCGAGGAAGTTTAGGCAACAGAAGATAATAAGTTCTAGAAGTTAGATCAGTTACGTCTCTAGGTGTAGTTGCTGACTCAACAGAGGCCACTCCATCTGTGTGGTTGTAAACAGAAGTGATGTTTTGATTCTCGGAAGTTATGCAACGGGGCAGCAAAGCTCGAACACTTAGACCTCAATACAAAAACCAGAACGGAAGAAAACAGTATCAGTAATGGAAAGAAATGGCCATAATAAAGTTTTTTTTTAAATGCTTCCAGCAAAGGCTATCAATATCGACCCATACCATCCATTATGAGTCGATATTGGTATTATAATTCTTTCTTCAACTAAACAACTGATTGACCCACTCTCGTAAGACATACAAAATCGAATAAGTAGAGAAAACGAAAAAGAAAAACTTTAACAAAGCAACGGCAAACAAAAACTCAAACACACACACTTTTACAAAACCTAAATAAATGACAGAAAAACGTAAAATGTAACGCACTCGACAACAAATAATTCAAACAAAATAAAAAAAACCGACTGTCAAACTGACAGAACGACTAATAAAAACAAATAAAACGAGGAAACGATGGAATCTCATGAAAATACATTAAAATATAACACAATGTTGTTGGTTTGTAAGACGAACTGACTGACTGACGAACAAACTAACTGACAAACACTAGGTCGTTGTTTTAACTGTCAGACTAACACAAAGTCGTTCTTTCTTTTAGTATGATTTTGTTTTTCTTTATATTTTCCGTTCGTTCATTACATTATTGTTTAGTTTGGGTTTTAATGTTAAATTCAAAAGAAAACACATTGTAAATAGAGAAGAAATACTTGGAAGTTTATAAAGCAAAACACATTCTCATATTCCCTGCTCGTTCGTTTGTTCGTTCGTTCATTCCTTCTTTCAGCCAACATTTATGAGTGTGACAGTCATCATATACATAAAAGACAAACATCTAAACAAACACCCAACAATATTTTGTAAAATATTCAGTTATATTAACACAAGGGGGAGAGTATACTTGACTTGACTCCATACCACCATTGCACCAACCAAACAGCCAGCCATCATTTAGTTTCGAGAAACGTACAACTTAACAGAATAGAATTTAGTAAAGTGGAGTGATGTAGAGTGGAGTAGTGTGTTGTGGTGTGACTTGGGACTGGAGTATGAGTTTGAATACCTAAAACTCATCATCACACACATTTTTATGTAGAGTCATGTCTTTGATGTCGCTTTTCCTTTATTTTCTTTCTACTTCTATAATATTTTACTATAATAATGAATTTTGCAAAAAGACGACATTAACGGCAACGACAAAATAATCTTGACTGTTGGCAACCAAAGCAGGGAGTCGTCGAAGACGAGGAACATTATACATTGAAGGGAATTTTTTTTAATGCGACACATACAAGTTAAAAAGTTTCAAACATAAACTTGGTTACCGACCGGCACAAACAAAAAACAAGTAAGAAAGTATAGTCGGGCGTGGCCGACCATATGATACCCTACACCAGTTATGAATATTAAATGTGATTTATTTTTCATAATAAAGCATTTATCTTCAATATTCCCTTGTTCCGATACATTTAAGCAATTTATGGATGAAAAACTAATTTTCTGAAAGAGGCTTTATATGGGGGCTAGGGGCAAATATGGACCAAGCCCGATAAAATTTTGTGGATATATTTATATTTACATAATATTTTATTGTACTGAATTTCATCGCGATATTTGTGTTTATAAGTTAATTTGTGACATTCAAGTAATTTTCTGAAGGGGACTTTGTATGGGAGCTAGGGTCAGATGGGGCCCGATCTTTATGAAATTTGGCAGGGTCATCAAGACTTCTATAAAACTTAGTTGTGCCGTATTTTATCGATATATCTGTATATTTAACATAATTATGAGCTCAGAAGCCCTTTTCGGGGGGACCTGTTCTATGGGGGCTAGGTGAATTAATGGACCGATTTTAACCATTTTCAAGAGGCTTCGTCCTTGGGTCAAATAAAACGTGCATGCCAAATTTCATCCAATTATCTTGAAAATTGCGACCTGTACCTTGCGCACAAGGTTTACATGGACAGCCAGCCAGCCAGACGGACGGACGGACATAGCTTAATCGACTCAGAAAACGATTCTAAGCCGATTGGTATACTTTAAGATGGTCTAGGACGAATATTTTTGTGTGTTACAAACATTAGCACAAATCCAATATACCCTCCCCACTAAAGTGGTGTAGGGTATAAAAAAAAAAGCATGAATGACACATTTCGGCAACCTAAAGAAATGGAGTTAGAATGTTAAACTTTTTCTTGTCCCTACAAAGCTATGATGGGTTCTCTTCTTTGTAATAAAAATTAAAGAAGAGGAGTTGGAGTAAAAGGTGTGATATTTTATAGACTTGATAATGTTTAGAAAGTCAAGATGATTTTGTGAGAAAAATAAAAAGGATGTATATAGGTTTTTATATGCAAAAAGTTTATCGGCTTGTTGTTGCCATTGAAAAAGAGAGACCGTGAAAATTGTTCAAAAAGTTTGTTTAATTCCAAAACAAGGAGGGGAAAAGAAAAGTTAGCCAATAGTTGTGCAAATGTTTAAGGAAACTGAATGTCGCTTTGCAGTTTATTTCTCTAGTTCAAATGATAATGTATTTTGATTTTGTTTACGAAAGTATTTTGAAAATAATGTGAAAGTTTGTTTTGAGTATAAGTTTTAAACAAATTTTGTATATTTTGGGTTTTTTTTAGGAAGACTAGCGCCATAAAATTTAGGTGTTTTTATTTGGGGCTTAAAATTCTCGGTAATCTTGTTAATAATTTTTGATGTGATCTTCTTGATTTGATCTTCTAAGAGTTTTCCGAAAAGAATGGTCCGATATTGACAATCTATGTAGATGGTAATCACTCTGTTTAGAAGTCGTTTAATATTTCTGATGTAAAAGGCTCTAGAGACCAACGAACACATCTTGTAAGAGTTTTCCTATAAGAATGGTCCAAAATTGACAAGCTCTGTAGATCAAGAAGGATACTCTGGAGAAAAATTTACACATCTTTTCACATTGACTGACTTTTCATGTAAGGATGGTTCGATATTGATAGTTTTTGAAGATACACTGTTTAGAATTCGTTTCAATGTCAAGCCATTTCTACGATTTCGGAGTACTTTAATCTCTGTAGTTCAAGGGGGGTACTCGGGAGACCAATTAACAAATCTTTTAAGACTTTTCTTGCATGGATTGTTGGATCTTTGGAGATCACACTGTTTAGAAGTCATTTTGATGCCAAACTATTCCTAAGACTTCGGAAGTTTCGCTATAAAGGTCCAGATTTATTTTAAGGGTTCTCCGATAAGCTTTTTTCGAGAATAAATATCTCCGGGGGAAAAGGTTCTCGAGACCAACAAACATATCTTTTAAGAGTTTTCCCGATAAGGTTAGTCCGATATTGACAATCTCTATAGATCAAGGAGGATACTCTGGAGACTAAATTATTCCTGCAAGAATATTTCGATATTGAAAGTCTTTGAGGATCCTACTCTTTAGAAAACTTCTTGATGTCACACCATTCCAATGACTTCGAAAGTTTCTCTGTTAAGTTCCAGCCAGTTTAGAGCACCCTATAAAAAACACTAAGTTTATTGGTCAATTACTTTTTTAATTTCAGCTGTTTTCGGAAGTTACGCCTTTAAGCTCCAGCTGTTTATCCAGTTAATGATCTTCTCCGAATATCTTTAACAAATCTTTTCATGGTATGCTTCCAATCGCAATTTGATGAGATTTTTGTCATCGAACATTATGAATGGCAACTTTAGAAGTGAAATTCCTGGATTCACTACTATAAAGTTACATAAACTTTATGTTGGAATACAATACTTAGATCTTAAAATGATCGCAATACAAGATCCATCGTTTCTAACCTTGAATCTCACCATAGAACAATACAAACACAAAAACGGCTTTGAAATTAGGTCCAGCATCATCATTCTTTAAAAACAACATTGAAAAGACAGTCAATGTTCAGCTCTTCAGATCATTAAGGGAGTGGATATCTTCTTCTGTCACAGAAGAATGATTCAAAGTGCAAAGTAGGGAATGAAAAGTATTATGCATACATTTCTAGCGAATAACGCATGATTTGACTCCTCTTAACATTTACTTTCAATGCGATTTTCTAAAGAGTCAGATCTGCTACATATGACCAACAAAGTCTCGACCCTTTTTATTATTACACACTTAGACCTCTCAATGTCTCCTTTAAACGTCACGCTCCTGCCTATTACGGTTTTTATTTATTTGATTTGATACTCAAAGGTTCAAATCAGTGACCTTAACTTTTGCTTTATGGTTGTAATTTTTTTCCACAAAATATACGAGAGTATCTAAAACTAAATAGCCGTTATAATAGCAAGTTATAGTGTAGTTATTTTTTCAAAACCCTCATCATATAAAGCAGAAAAAAGCAAACAGTGTATAAACCTAAATACCGAAACGTGTTGAGTTTTTTTTTTCAGTTTATTTATTTTTTTCCAACAATTCCATTCATGTCTTGTTATTTTAGTATTTCATTTCATTCTATGTACGTGGGTGTCTGTTTCACATGTATTTTATCGTTGGCAGTCATCATCATCATCAGCGCAACGCAAAAACTACTTTAAATATACAGCAACAACAATAACAACAGACAAATGATTCACATTTGAAGTTTAGTATTCCAACACTCACTATATTTATGATGAAGTAGTAAGAATTGATGTGAATGATGATGATGGTTGTTTTTAAATGTCAGTCGTATCAAGACGACTGACTGTTTTAAGTTTACAAAGTCTAAAACTTAACTTTATGTTTCGAGTATAATTTATACAATTCACAACAAAAATAATTTCAAAGACAAGCATGTAAGCACACATGTATCAAATTATGCTTTAGTAATGCTTGAAGAGAGACATCAAACACATTTAAATAAAAAATAAATAAATATTATTTTTAATCGGTTTTATAGAAAAATTCCCAGAAGCTTTTCTTGCTGATTTATTTTGGGAATTTTTTAAAATATTGTTTTGAAATATGCCGAATTAAATAATATTTGGCAATTTTAATTGTTAATTATGGTCTTTTTAATGTGTAATTTAAGATTTTTATAGGGTTAATTTTACATTAATTATAAGAAACCTTTAATATTTTTGTAGAATTTATCTTAATTTTTCTTATAAGATAAACAGTAAACGTTTCTAGCGATTTTTATAAAGTTATAAAGCGGTTTAGTTATGAAAATAAGTTTGCAACAGTGTACATAATTTGACATTATCAGACCTGTTATTGAAATTCAGCTGTTGAGTAGCAATGATGCTAACTAAATGCTTTAAATTGAACGTTCAAGATTATTCTTAAGTTCTTTAAAATTTTTCTATTAAAATACATTAATTTGCCATTTTATTGTGTTTTATGTGTAAATTAAACATTTTCTTTAATTGTTAAATAATTTTTACATAACAATTACTATATTTTTTGTACAAAATTCCTTTACATTTTGGTGTCAACTGACTTCATCCTTTTGACCATATTTTTTTCCATTCCTTAACAATTTAAATATGCATGACGTTGTTGGGTTCTCAACAAACACTTTCATTGTTCTCGCATACATGAATTGCGGAACATGACTTGGTTAAATACACAAATATTATGGGGTAAGACAGGGATGGGAATAGCAATAACCACAATTAAAATAACATTTCGAGAATATACTGTTATACAGAACATTTTTAGAAATATTATATTATACAAATTTTCTATAGAAATAATTTTCAATGGAAACTTTTTTATTCAAAAAAACTGTTATACAAAAATGTTTTATTAAAAAAAGAAAAGAAGTGTTTCCTTATAAAAAACTATTATATGGAAAATTTATCATAAAAGTAACTGCTATAACGAAATTGTTTATAAAAGATGTTATACTAGTAATATTTTACAGAAGAAAATTGTTATAAAGTAAATATTTTATAGATAGAAATAATATATACAAAAAAATTGTATAAAAAAACTGTTATACTGATTTTTTTTATAGAAATAACTGTTGTACCTCTTTAATTGTTTAGAAATAACTTTTTTACTGATAATTTTCTATAGAAAAACTGTTATACAAATAAGCATTATGGAAAGAAAACTGTTATACTGTAAAAAAGATATAGATATAACAGTTATATACAACATTTGGTATGAAAAAAACAGTTATACAACTTCTAATTTTCTATGGATTCCAAAGTAATACTGTAAATAATTCATAAAATAACTGTTATATAGATAAAATCTTTATAATAAACTGTTATAATAAGATTTGATAAAATCAAACGGTTATACAGTAAATATTTTTTAAATATAAGTGTTATGCAGAAATATTTTGTATGACAAAACTGTTATATTGAAATTTCTTATAGAAAAAAACTGTTATACATAATTTCTCTTAGAAACAACTATGATATTGAACATTTTCTATAGAAAAAACTGTTACAAACTAAATATTTTATAGATATAACAGTTATACACAACATTTTCTATGGAAACTGGAATATTGACACATTTTTATAGATAAAACTATTATACAAAAATATTTCATAGAAATATAACAGATAAAAAGAAATTTGTTTATAAAAACTCTTATGCTAACATCATTTACAAAAGAAAACTGTTATACCGTGAATTCGTTACAGATATAACTGTTATACAGAGAAATTTTCCATGCAAAAGCTGAAAGTTTTTTATTACTGCTAATTTTTGATATATAAAACTGTTATACAGTATATATTTCATAAAAACATAAATGTTATACACAAAATATCTATATAAACATATCTACACAAATATCTATGACCAAACATTCATATTGAAAATTTTCTATAGAAAAAACTGTTATACTAATAAGATTTATTAAAATGAAACTGTTATACAGTAAACATTTTATAGATAGAACAGTTTACACAACATTTTTTATGGAAAAACAGTTATATTGACAACTTTTTATAGATACTAAAAATATAGATATAACTGTTATACAGTAAATATTTCATAGAAATAACTGATATCAAGAAAATTTTTAGTAAAAAAAACTGTTATACTAATATTGTTCACAAAAGAAAACAGTTTTAGAAATTACTGTTATATATAATAAATATTTTTATAAAAAAACTGTTATACTAATAATTGATAATAAAATAAAACCGTTATACAGTAAATATTTTATAAAAGAAACTTTCTGTAGATAAAACTGTTATACAGTCAATACATATTTCATAGAAATATACCTGTTTTTAATAACGGTTTACAAAAGAAATCTGTTATACAGTTAATATTTTATGTATATAATGGTTATGCGTAAAATTTTCTAAGTAGAAATAAAACCGTTATACAGAAAATTATTTATAAAAAAACTTATACGAATAATCTTTTAGGGAAGAAAACTCTTATACAGTAAATATTGCATAGATATGATTGTTATACAAAATTTTCTCTATAAAAACTGTTATATTTATAATTTTTAACAGGAAAACTTTAATATTTCATAGAAATAACTGTTATATAAGAAATTTACAATAAAATACATTTACACTTATTATTCCATATTAAAATTTTCATAGAAAAAACAGTTATACAGAATTTTGTATAGAAAAAACTTTAAACAGAAATTTTCTATAAAAAATAATCAATATAAAACTTAAAACAAATAGTTATAATTGTTCTATAATATAGCTGTTATACTGATAATTCCCTACAAAAAACATTTCTACAGATAATTATCGATAACAGATATTGTTACAACTTCTATCATAAAACTTTAATAGTGTGAGAAAACGTGCGATTAATATCAACAACTTTTCCATATCTGGTTTAAACATTGGGAATACCTTGTAAACATGACCGAACGACCCAACCATCGATTTTCTTTACGTGTTAAGAGTTGTTTGGAAGTTTATAACATAAAATGTGTTGCATAAATAAAGATGTGTGTTATTCAGTTTTATTATTTTCTAAAAGTTAACTGCCACCTTTTTAAAAGTTATTGTTGTAAATTCAACATTTTTTCTTTTATGCCCCTGACTTTCAAAAGCCACAAACGGCAGAGTTTTTATAGCCTGTTTATAAACCAGGAAAAAAATGCCGCAAAGTTTTTCATATTTCTTTTTTTTTGCATAAGTATACAAGAATATTTAAAGCCATTATTAAGAAAAACATGATATATGAATACGCTAGGAAAAATTGTGTAAAGAAATAAAAGATTTTCAAAGTAAAAATATTCAATAGACTTTTTAAACAAAAAAATGATTTGAAATCATTAACATTATCTTAAAAATAAAAATCAAAACATTTTTTAACTTAAAAAATAATAACTTTAGTTAAAAAAATACAAAAAAAACTCGATATTATTCTGAATTTTATTGATGTCTATTCATGCCAATGCTAAAAACAATCTAGAATATAATATTAAATCATACTTGTATTTGGCCAAAAGGCATTTGGCAAATCGTTGCCAAGTAACTAAATATTGCTGATACGTTTCTTAACTGCTGACTGTCTCTAACAACTTGTGTGTGAGTTGAAGCTGGAGATTTTCTTTTTTTCCAAGCTTAGTTATTTTGCAACGTCATTGTCATATTTTCATATCAACAAAATTATTATCATCATTATGATTTTTCTTTTTTATGCTGCTTTAGTTCATTATGCTGTACATATAGAGTCAATTGTAATAGTCGACGACCGTCATCGTCAACATTTCAAATTCAACAAAAACACTTCACTTAAAAAAAATAAACGAAAGGCAAGAGCAGGAGCAAAAAAATAAAAGAAAACTTAAATACATAATTGTGCTTTTATGTGTAATTTAACCCTTGGAATGTTTTAGGGTTAAAAAAGGAATTAAAATAGAATTAGAATTTATATTCAAAAGATCCCGATTTTCACTTTTTTTTACAAAGTAAGTAAGCATCATTGCCTCTTAAAATATTTTCTTGTCAAAATTTGTAGTGTTGCAAACGGTTTTAGCATATAAACAACACACAGCTATTAAAAATCAGGAATGGAAGAGTTAGTACATTACAACATTTTTAATACAATTTCAGTTTTTACAGGAAAGTCTTTGTAAACACATGCTTTTTTGACAATTTCTTTTATAGAAAACTAACTGTATAATAACTTTTTTCTATAAAAAATGTTTTGTATAACAGTTTATATCAGTTTTCTTTATTAAAACTTTTCTACCACAAAAAATGCTACAATCGTAAGTTTAAAGAAAAGAAAATTGTTATACAGTTAATTTTTCATAGATATATTTAACTGTTATACTGAAAATGTTCAATAGACAAAACTGTTATATAGTAAATATTTTATAGAAATGACTGTTTACTGAAAATTTTACTGTAAATATTTTATAGATATAACTTTTTTATAGAATTGTTCGTATTCCTATACTATTATACTGATTAACAGTTATATGTATAACAGACATAACATGTGCATTGAGAACTAGTCGTTCAGAATCATTAAATACTACTCAGAGAACAACATAATTTGGCTGGTCAGTTGGTTGAGGTTCCTTCGAGACCCACGTAGTTTTAATCCAAGTTCGCGGTAAAAGAAATTGTCAGTTAAAGGACTGAAGGTGGAATCTCGAGATAAGTTCGGTGCTGCTGTCGAAGTCAACAGATACCCCACAGAGGAGTGACTGTGGGATTAATCGTTGGAAATGAGTTGGTGTTAACTGTATATAATACAGGATGATTGTAGGGGTATGCGGATCTCACCTGCCAGTATACCTAGAGTGAATGTGTCGGATGTTGTTCTCTATGAGTGTGTTGGATGAATGAGAAGTGTGCTGGGTTGAATGATTTTGGATGGAAGGTATTTATACAAGTGATACCATTGAATTTTGTACATGGACCGGCATAGCCATGTACAAAAATTGTCACCTGCGTGTTAGATACACAATGGGGCGGTGGTGATTCGTCACAGAAGCTCACCCAGTGGTTGAAAAAGACCACCGTGGAATAGACCAACACGGCAGGTAACGCGCTTCCACATTCATCCTGTCCTGTCCATCTCAATAGTCTGGTTGGGCAACTTTAAGAGGTCAAGGAATGCATTGGGGTGAGCCTATAGATTATGAGAATGCTGGTAGAGACACGGCATTCCTCATAGCTGCTATTTTCGCGTAATTGTTTGCCACAATAACTAAGCAAACAATTTCTTCAAAATTTTCATGCAAAATTATCTACATCTCAACATATTATCATGACAGTATCGAGAAACCTAGAACCAATTTACCATATACATGATCAAGTGACATTTAAAGTAATTTTCATTTTGGGATGATAGTATTCGATACCGAACAAGAAATTTAAGCAAATATATTATCAGCCAGTGTTGAGAAACGTTAAAAACAACCAGAAACTAGTGTTGGTTAAAGTAAAGTGACAGGGTTGTGTTTCTGAGTAATAGTAACAGTAAAAATCTGATAACCTCTAAACAAAATCTATAAATATTGGAAAAATCTTTAATTTCTTTAGCAGTTTAAAGGTTAAATATATGAAAATTGAAACGGTTAAGAGTTTCCAAATGAGTTTGGCCAGTACTTTTTTTGATCTTCTGGCCCAACTACTGCTGCTGCAGTACTTTACTCGTGTGTTTGTGTGTGTGTATAAAAGTTTGTTATTTCTCTTGTAATGATGTGATACAAGTGGTGCTTGTTAAAAACGAACAAAAAAAAACTGCTGTGTCTTAACTGGGTTTTAATACTGCTGGTATTTTTTTCATTTCATTTTTTTTTTAGGTATTTCACTTAAGTGTTTTTTTTTTATTTTATTTTTTCAACGTTGTACATTACATTAACGTTAACGAACGTATAAGTGAGTGTAGAATAGGGTAGAGTAGAGTGTAGTGTATTGCTTCATCTTGACTGTTTGGCCGTTTATTATATTGGTTTTCTGTAGGTCTGTGTGGAGCAAAGTCAACCTCAATAACTTAACAGCCGAGGCAACAGCATATAAAACAATTTCTTGACTTCTTATATTTTATTTATTTTTGGCGCGCAAAAGATTATTGTAGTTACTGTTGTTGTTTTCTTTTGGACATTTTATTCTTTCTTTCCATGCTTTTGTTTGACAAGAAGGTCCACTTATGTTGTTGCTGTTGTATATGATTTTTAATGCGGTTATTTGTCTTCGTATTTTGATAAATTTTTATATCATACTTAAAGATGAATGGTCGGTTGTTGGTTGGTTGGTTTGAGGTTTGTTAGATATTTAGATAGATAGATGGATGGATGGTTAAGTTAGTTGGGTTTGGGTTGCTTGTAAGCAAAAAAAGACCTTTTTATAATGTTTATAAGATAGGTTTGGTTTTTGATTTCGTTATGATTTTTTTTTTTCGGTGATAAATGGACTGAAAAGAGAGTCTGAGTTTAATGTAAATTTTTGTTTATTGACTTTTTTGTGTTTATTTATTTACAAACATTTTAAATACAAATAAATTACTTTTTAAAAACGCTTTGAAATATTAATGCCCTTTCTTTAACATAAACATTTTAGTTGTTTTTAAACTTAAAGTTTTATAACATTTATTTGAAGAATTTAACATAATGTTCCAAAAAGCAGAATGTTAAAATTATAGGTAGAATTTTATTATCAAGATTAAGCCGCTATATGTATTTGTAAAAATGTCTGCTAAATTTAACGTCATGTTGGGGTTAAATTAACAGTTTTTTTATTACTTTTAGGGCAGAGTAAGCAATAAAATGCTAATGATTCTTGTATGTTTTACAATAATAAAACTTTATTTAAGTGATCTTTGATTTGGGAAATTTTGTCCTTAAACGCAATCCTCAATTTTTTTGGTTCATATTCGCTATTAAAAGAGATCTTTTTTATTCGGTTTCTATTAAAATTCTATTTAAAATTAGGTGTCAAAACATTACAAACAAAAATAAAGTATATTTATTAACATTTCTATATATTTTTGAATAGTAGACACAATTTCCTAGCAAATAAATAAGTCAATTTTATCTTTTCCAGGTGTCAAATTAATGAGGGAATACATTGCATTATACTTATCACATAACCAAAGTCCCTGTGTTCCGTTGCAGTTTCTCTTGGCATTTCCCTCTCTGAAAATCTATGGACTATGCCATTTTGTTGGACTTGAATAACGACACAATACAACCAACCAATGACATTACAAGTTGTGGATTGTCTAGGAATTCTTTTTAAATGAATGGATTTTTCTTGTAAGGAAGCTATGAAAAAAACTTTTCCCTGATCATCCAAATCGGATTCTCTTTAAATAAGCAAGCAAATTTCCATTTAGTTTTTAAAAATTTTAAAATAATTTAGAAAATACAAATCCATTTTAAAATGTAAACAAACGAATTTACACAGCTGTGATTTGTTTACATTTTCCTCTCTCTCATTGTGCACTGTATAACAGAGATGCCATATCATTACGGCAAATTTAAACAGCTGAAGTTTGTTTAAATTTTTATCCCTATCTTATTCGGCAGTGTATAACAGAGCAGAGATTAAACAGAGATTTAATATCATTAATTATGGCATAAAATAAAAATTTATAAATATTTTAGAAATTTTAAGTTATTTTCCAATAAAATTTAACATTTATAATAAAAAGTAAAAAAGTTATTCTCTATATTTATAGTAAAATTAAAATTTTACATAAAAAATGTTTTCTATTTTCTCTCCACAAAATTCTCCTTAGACTATAAAATGTATTTTAGTTTCCTTTACAACAATTATGTAGTAAAAACTTTAGTAAGTAAGTCATGTAACCACTTTTATCATTATTATCTTTAAACGCCAGCCAGGCAAGAATAAATATTACAAAAGCAGTAAATGCAACATTGTTGCTTTTTATATATCGAACAAAGAAAATGAAAAAAAATAAAACGAAATACAAGTGGACGTTGCGAAATGAGTGAAAAAAAACCAAGCAGGAGATTGTCTTGGGAATTGTAGTTTGAGCTACTGGTGTTACCACTTCGTTAGCAGTGACACTACTACTATTACCTCATAAATATTCATACATATGACTGTGATGACAATTTAGCGGTGAGAATAAAACACGCAACTTTTCAAGTGTAATTTAATAAATAAATATAAATAAATTTATAATTGTATTCATCAAAATCGTCTTTTTAAGGAAATTTTTTATAAGTTTATGAAACAGCATTTGTCTATGTAAAGGAATCTTTAATTGTAAAGTTGGCAACCCTTTATTTATATAAATAAGTAAAGTTATCATGCCTTATTTGGTTTTGCTCTCCTTTTAATACTTTGTAGGTATTTACTGCTGCACAGTGGTATAGGAAAAAAAAAGAGGGAAATAATTCGGTAACTTCTAAACGTTTAATCCGATTTTAATGAAATTTGGTATGCACAAAGAGGAAGTGTTGTCGAGTTTAGGTTTTGAATTTGGACCTTATAGGCCAACCAGGGGCCCGGCGGGGGGTCCTCAAATTAGGACACCTCGGCTATGTTAAATTTTTAAAACGATCCTATTTCTTCATTTGAGTTCCGATTTAAAAAAAATTTCGTAAAATCGGATTAACCGTTTAGAAGTTACCGAATTATTTCCCTCTTTTTTTTTTCCTATACCACTGTGTGCTGTGACCAAAAACATTATAGAATATTTAAGTGTGAGTTCCTGCGAAAGATAGTATGCAAGCACGTGCATGTTAATAACATTAGAAAGACCACAACTATGTATGATTTTATGGTTGTTTTTATGATTCCTTATTTAGCGAAGCAAAAGGACTTGAAAGTCCTTCGAAATGAAATAAAACATTAAAAAAAGGGTTATTTAAACAAAGTATTACAAGTAAGAGCAACAACAACTAGTGTTAAAGGATTAAAAAAACACTTTTTATGCATTTTCCAAAAGACCCAAAAGCAAGAGTTTCAAAACACATGGTTACTAGAGACTGCAAACAGCAAATGGAAATAGGTTCAGGTTTTTTTTAATGCTATAGATTCAACAAATGTACGCGAAAAATGCATGAATGAATATTATGCCACATGTCCTCCTTTTTTTTCATTGTTTTTTTTTTTTTTTGCGTTTTGCAAGTTTTATTATTTCCACTTCCTTTTTTTAGCTATAGAGTTCCATACAATACTTTGACTTCTCCATTGGTAAAATGCAGCAACATAAGTAAGTACAATAAAGAAGAAAAAATTGTGAAAAAAAAACCCAAGGAAGGATGTGTTTCACAGAAGACTAAAGACTTTATATTGAATTTGTTTTATACATAAATACTATAATATGGCAAAAGAAATTATCCACAGACATCATGGCATCGTTAACTTTTGTTTCTTGTTTGTAATTGCTTCGGTTGGATTCTATCTTATCTTTTGTTTTTAACATAAAACAAAAATGTTTTATATTTGTTTCTTTTTTCTTTGTATTTTAAATTAAGATATATTTTTTTAGGTACAAAATTAGTGTTTAAGTTTAAGGCAAGACAAATAAAGTTTTAATCAAATTAGTCAGTTTTCGATAATAATAAGATGGATCTGTACAAGGTGTAGTTTTTTTTAACAGCTGATTGTGTTTTTGTTTATGAAAACGTATATCGCGGTTGTCAAATACTAAATAAAACAGAATTCTTCAAGGTGAATCACTTCAAGAGCTGTTTTTTTGTTTCCTTAACAACGTTTACATTCACCTTGGACTTCACCTTATAGATTCTCCAGGCGAATCGTTTATAAGTTGAAATTAAAAACGAATTCGCAAAAAACGGAAAACTAAAGCCTTTGAGGAAATGGTTATAAAGTGAAGTCGTTTCAATAGCAGATGTTTTTTTATTCATGAAGATTTACCCGAAGTTGTCAAACTCCAAAAAATATAACAAATTAGCCTTTGAATTGATAACTTCAGTTGATTTAGGTATTTGTTTAGAAGATTTCAGAATATTTTAAAATACTTTAAAGTCAAAGAATTAGGACATACTTGTGGTGCCCTACATTGGTTACCTCTACAATCGCCTTCGATAAGGTGAGGAGTACCATATTCAACACTTTTTCTCTAAACATGTAAAATTTCATTAAAATCGAATCAATCGTTTAGAAATTATAGATATGTTTACTTTTTTCGAGATTTCCCTACTCTTATTTAACATTTTACAAAGTCCGGCAACTTCAAAAATCAATTGTCAAAGCACAAACTTATTTTACATTTATTTAGTTATTTTTAACACATTACTTCTATTTTCTAAAACGGAAATACAGACATAAACTAGAAAAGAATTCGGACTATTTTCAACTATTGACAAACTTTAGGTACCCTACTTTGGCTACCTCTTTAAAGTTTGTGAGTTCCAAATTCTAAACATAAACTTGCTAATACTTCCTCTCTACACTTATGGAATATTATTGAAATCGTACCAGCCGTTTAGAAATGGTCACTTTTTCGAGGTTTTCCTACACAGTCCGGCAACACTAAGAATCACTTGTAATAGTTGTCAAAGCACTAACAAGTGTTGTCAACTTCTCTACAAACTTATATCACGCTCATTTAAAGCATTTTGTACAGATCATTTCAATTTTATAAAAAGAAATGGATAATTTCAAAAACAGGATGTTTAAAAAAAAGAAAAAAGTATCTGTTGAAAATAAATTTTAGAAAAATAAATCAATGATATTTATGGAACATAAATAAACCAACGAAAAGTAAAAATTTCCAACTTTAACAAAAATTTTCCTACAAATACTAAAAAAACAACCACAAAACAGATTACGGCTGAAAATGTAAATTTTAAAGAATGGCAAAAGAAAAATTTATTATTTGCGCGCCAAAAAAAAAAGAAATGAAATCTTCACATAAAGCATGTTTAAGCCTAAAAAACTTATATACGCTCTAACTACTACTTCAATATGATGGCGCTTTTGCCTTACAAGTAATCTTTAGCAAAAAAGGAAACGATTTTGTTTAAGATAAACTAACATACATTCAAGAGAAAAAGAAAGAACCAAAAAAAAACTGATTAGGTAATACCTACCAAACTGAAGTGCCTAAACATAACTTAGACTAAACGGTCGATGTTCTTTGGTTTGCCAAAGGAAAATTGACTAATGGTACTTTTCTATTTGTATAACTGGGTTCAGCCGCCGTACTCCTGCTGCTTGCTCACTTCTTCCTTCTAATAACAGATATTTCCTTTTCTAACTGCAGATACTTGAACAAATTTTCTCTTAAAAACATTAGAAAAAAGGCAACCCAGAACATTTAGTAAAACCATAAAGAAAAAAAAAAACATTCTTATGAATTTGAAAAAAACATTGAAAACCTAGAACGAAGTTTAAATGGCACCAGGGAATGCCAAAAGCTCAGAAATACCAACAACAGCCAGCAAAAGAAAAAATTATTGTATATTTTAGCAAACAGCAACAAAAAAAAGCACTAATAATAAAACAAAAAACGTAAAAAACTTAAATACACAAGAGCTACATGAACATGAAATGAAAAACAACATCAGCAGCAGCTCAAGCAGTAACCAAACGAACGATTTGCAGCAACAACACAGAGCCAAAGCCTGACTCGTTTCATTTCATCATTAAGGCGCAAAATGGTTGAGGCAAAAACTTATTATTGTTGCTGCTATCGTTGTCGTTGTTGTATTTTACGTTTATTGTACAGAAAAACGTCTACTCTAGATGTAGAAGTGAAAACACAAACAACAACAACAAACAATCATACTATACATAAAAATATATAGAAAAAATATTGTACAAAACTGATGGTGTTTGGCTAAACAGAACTATTAATGTATGTTATCGATTACTTTTGTTTTGACTTTAGTACCTGCACTAAGAGTAGCCAGATCAAGTGAGACTGGAAAAGTAAACAGTGAACTTATGGTAACCTTGTTCAGAAAATGTTTTAAAGTGAAAACAACTCTGTCAAAATAAAGTAGATTCGAAGGCGACTTTTTAAGTTGAAGACCAAAGTGAAGATTAAAAGCGACCCAAAATTCGTTGATTGGCGTAAGAGCTAGCTATATAGCTGCGATATATCGTTATTAAAGCCTATATCTCTCCAGAATAATGTAAATGGACTTTTATAACCACTCTTTCCAGCACATTCTAGGATCACGTGGTAGCTGGGCTAGAAATCTCAATCATGGGATGTGAATGTTGCATGTTCTCTCATCCGTCTTGTTAAACGGTTTTGTCGATCGAAAATTGACATAAGAGTGCGAAAAGTAATCGTGCTTGAACATGAACTTTGCTAAAATATTGAATAATTGGCTAACATTACCGAAGAGTGTATCTCTCCATAATGAAATGGCATAGAATGACGTGTCATACTCCCACCGAGCACGTGGTGACAGGAATCCTAGGAATATAATGGAGGTTACGGTGTTGCTACACTATAAACAGGTGCCACCTCAAGGGTGAGGCTGCTCGACTTCAGTAGAGAAATGTATTGGAGTTGGCAGAGCTAGGGCAATGTTTAAGTTATAATTATTTGGCGAACTGATTCTGAAGGCAAATGGGCATTGTGGACCAGTAGCAAATAGCAAAGATCGGATACTCTCTATTTGATTTCAATGGCTGCCTCTTCTTTGGTCGAGGAATTCATTGGAATTGGCTTTCAAGATTATCAGTCTATCTGCACTGAAGTTGACAATGTTTAAGTCATGATTGATCTGTGGCCGCATAATTGTACGAGGTCCGTTAGAGCAATGTTCAAAAATTGCTCTCTATGAGTTCTTTGCAAATCAACCAGTCCACTCAATGGTTGAAAAAGATCACCATCAAGGCTGCTGATCTCCTCAGATGACGTTTCATACTGCGAAGTTAAAGCTTCTCTATTTGGGCCAATTGGACATCGAAAAGATCTGCTTTGACAAGAAGTATTTTCATTTCGGCGGCTTCGTCAATAAACAAAATTGCCGCATCTAGGGTTCAGAAAGCATATACCTCTCATTGTCGGAAAGCCAATGCATCGACAAAGAGTGATAGATCAGTTTATGGAGGGGTAATATGAAACGTGAAATAGTTCTGGAAAATTAAATAAAAATCGAGATCCATGAAGGGAGACAACTGTGATAGCGATATTAAAAGGACCCTTGCAACCCAATAAAACTATTTCCTCGGCTAGCATTAAAAATTGATGTTTTGCTAATAATCTACAAGCAATTCACACAAAAGTCTTGTAAATTAGGAATCCCTAAAATTTTCCAAGTTTAATTGGTTCCAAGTTTTACTTTCTCCGGGAATGTTTAATTCCAAAGATGAGTTTCCGTAACCTAGCAAGTAGTGCTTCCTTCAACAAACTCTTCTTTTAAGAGACAATTTAAAATTTCTGCAAACAATACATTCTTTATAAAACTGAAATTATGGCTTTAGCTTTGACTCTGGGTCTCTGCCTGATGATGATGATGACTACAACTGCTGACTGTGTTTTGTACTTATTTTACTTGTTTGTTAAGTTGACTGGCTGGCTGTTTTGGTTGGTTCGTAAGTTCGTTCATATCGTTCGTTGTGTTCAAACGTTCTTTGGCTCAATAACTGACTGCCTGCCTGCCTTGCTAGCCCGCCAGTTAGTCAGTCAGGCTGTTGTGTTTAATGGTTTGGTTGTTTGCTTGCTTTGCTTACTTGCCAGCCAAACTGAATGACTGACTGATTCGTCTCAATGGTGTACGGGAGGCAAGTGAATTTAGCGACCGAACTAAAAATGCTTGTAGAAAAAACAACTTACGAGCTCACAAAAATAACAGAGAACAAACAGAAACAACTATGGCAGCCAGGCAGGCCAGTCACAAGTACACTGTGAGCAGTGGAAAAAATACTAAAATGTTACGACAACACAACGTTGTATTGGGGATTTTTTTGTATGAGCTGGTTGGTCCGCTTGTTTTCAGAAAACAACATATGAACGTAGAAATAGTTGCTGTAGTCGTTCGTCGTAGCAGTTAAATTTTAATACAAGTTTATATGTTTGTTAAATCCCTGTGTTTGTCAGTCCGTCCGTCTGTCTATCTATCTGTTTCTGTACGTTTTAAATTGTTCATTCCATGAACATTTTTTCTTTTCATAACTTGGTTGTGTGCTTTGGCTTTGGCTTCTCTATAACAAACGTACGTTTCTTTTAACTTGTGCATTTTTTTCTTGCTGGATTTTATATTACAATTTTTTTGCCGCCAAATCCAAATGAATGAGTTTTATACAGGGAACCGAACCAGCAACTAACAGTAATAGAGCACCTAGCTCTAGCCAGGCAGGCAGTCACAGCAACTGAAATTATGTTTGGTACTCTACTACCTATATAAGAGTATGAAAAAGAAGAAAATCTCATAAAAAATGTCTATTACCCCCAAACCAACCAACCAACCTCCAACCTTAAGCAAACTTTTGCCATCATAGTCATAGTCTTCGTCGTCGTCATTATCATCATCATCAAACTTACTTACAAACTGATTAACTAACGCACATATTTCTGGTAATCGAAGGAAGTTAAGTTTCTCAACAGCAGCAGCAGTAATATTAACTACCAGATATCTGTGTCTGTGTCATATGTAGAGAAGAAAAGCTGTAAAAGTATGTAGTTAAACAATAATAAGAGGAAAAATTGTAATTATAAGACCCAAATAAACGTTAGCAAACTATAAATATTATTAAATTAAAATTTGGATTTAAGTGGTTACTACATTAACTACTTGTAGGGAGTTTAGTTATTAATGAGAGTTTTTTTGTTCAAATGAAGTTTAAATTTGGTTTATGAAAACTAGAAAGAGTTGGGTGATGTCAATATCCATATATGTAAAATAAAATACTTTCATCGACACTGTTAAAAGTTTCTCAATTCGCCAGGTGATATTCATGCAGTCATCGCGGAAGATGAGAAAAACATTGATGGAACTAGTACGAGGTTACTAGAAGCGCACAACAGGATCGATAGGTCACTATCAACCAATTATTTTCGAAACTATTAATGAAAGTTATCGATTACTTCTGGTTTTGACTTTAGTACCTGAATTAGGAGTTGCCAGATTAAGTGAGATTGGATAGACAAACATTGAATATATGGTAACCTTGTGAGACCAAGGTGAAGAAACAGGCGCAAACTTAGAAAGGTGAGGATTAAGTTATCGTTTGTGAGAGTTTGTTCATATAGAAAAACACTTCGAATCGAAGTCTACTTTCATATAGAATAACACTTCGAATCGAAGTCTATTTTCATATAGAAAAAGACTTCGAATCGAAGTGTATTTTCATATAGAAAACGACTTCGAATCGAAGTCTATTTTCATATAGAGTAACACTTCGAATCGAAGTCCATATTCATATAGAAAAAGACTTCGAATCGAAGTCTATTCTCATATAGAAAAAGACTTCATATCTATTACAATCATCAACCATAGCGGCAAATAGTCAACAGCAAAGTCCAAGTCTATTAGAATAACTAAGTCTAACAAAAATATTAGTAACAACGACAAAAAAAAACATGGCAAACAAGAAAAATCAAAACAGAACCAAAAACAATAACTTTAAATAAAAAAAAAAAAAAAAAACAATTTAACTCTAAACTAAACCCAACTAAACTGAAATTGAGTTGAAATATCAACATGATTCTTTTGCAAATGACCAGTAAACAACATGATTATTATGTAGCATATAATAATGATGATGTTGCTTGCTTTAGTGTTTGTTGATTACTAGCAATTTTTTTCTAATACTCATCGCCTACAATCATCATTAACAACAAAAATACACTCTACTGGTGCGCCGTTTTTAACTGTGTGGCACCAGAGGTATTGTCGACACACATAATAAAATACGATTTTATAGGTTTATGCTGTCGTCTATATCATGCAACATCCCATTGTCAGCAGCAACAGCAATCAGCTAATATTTTGCCGGGGTTTTTTGTATGTTGCCTACAAACATACAACAAACTTTTTCTAGGCTGGGAAGAATGAGGCAATCATTTTAAAAGGCCCATATATAACAACAGCAACAATAACTACAAACAGCAATAAATGTTGTCACATCTAAGGCAGAAAATAATAATAATAATAAAACAAAGTTTAACTTTACAATGGAAAAATATTTTGTTATTTTTTCAAATGCTTTTGATTTGGAAGGAAATTATAAAAAATTTTGTTTTTTATAAAGAAAATATTAAAATTATTTAATAGTTTCCCCTATTTTTTACTTTATATTACATATAGTCTTGCAAAAATATCAGAATGCCAAGAGCAGGAATCCCTCACCAACAACATTAATCTTAACATAATGTAGTATCATCAATTTTAGTACCTTTCTTTCACTACAAGACATGATACAAATTGTATATTTTTTCCTTTTCACTTAAAATTAATTGATAATAATTTATCAATCAACAATACCCAATATTTTCACACTAATTTTAACTCATTATTTGTTTTGAAAGGGGAGAAAGAAAACAACACAGAGAGAGAGAAAGAGTAGCAAATAAAACCGTAAAATGAAGCCTATAGGATTGTCAACACATTAAAATTAATATGTATATACTCACAAATACAACATTAATAAATATTTATAAAAAAAAAACATAATACATATTTTCCAATTTAATTTCCAATTCATTTCAGTTGAGTAGCGTTTATGATTGCAATCATTATTTCTGGCAACTACAAGCAGAAACAAAAACAATAACAAAGACAACAATGTCATACTTTGCTAGACGTCAACATCATTATAAACACATGTATAAAATTGTCAATAATAAAAATCAACAACAGCAGCAACAACATACATTATATTAATAAAGAGAGAATACACCACGAAAAAAAAAAACACAAATTGAACTTTTCAACCTTTTGTTTATGTTTAGCCGAGTGTTTGTTAAAATAACAACAACAACAATAGAACTCAGAAAAGTTGCTAAAAAATAAAATAAAGTTGTAATAAGTTTAGTAAAACAAAAACTTGGTAGATTCTATTAATATAAACAATGTTTATGTTTTGTATGGGCAAATGTCATAATAAATATGTTACAGCACTGAACATACTTCATTTACTTAAGTACTATTTTAGCACTTGCACTGAACATACTGCTTGTTTAGAAATTGTAGTTATTAAATACTGGTAGCTATAATTTAAATAAAATTGATATAAATGTAGAACAAGAACAGACATTTAAGAGCTATTGCAGCACAGTGGGTTAGAGGAATACAAAAATTGTAATATTAAAACTAATAATTCAAATTATAAACATTCCAAAATAAAAATTCTCCTAAAAAGAAAAAAATGAAGTTTTTGAAAGAAATTAGGTATAAACAATTTTGTTTAAAAAAAGAAAGTCACATCCCACTGTGCAT
>NW_023994700.1:0-5000 GCF_015586225.1 Lucilia sericata | reverse complement strand
AAACTTTGTCCACTATAATGTATCTTAAGAAGTAGTTATTTAACTATATAAAAGTAATCTATTGAAGAGTTAGTTATCCGTTTGGGATTAAAAAGAAGTATCTTTGTAGTTTGTGAAGGATCAATTGATTTGACCGCTAAAAATATAATTTTATATAATTAGGGTTGATCCACCAACGAACTGCAGGGTATTGTTTAACTTAATATTTAAGCGATTTTTATGCGTCTTAACGTAAGTATTACTACAAATATTAAAAGTATGACTCTAATGCAGGAAGAATTAAAGTTTTTATTAAATCAGCAAAAAAAAAAATGAAGTATATTTTGTCATAATAAAGTAGAATTGAAAAGAAAATGAAGGAAAGGAAGGTGTATTTATTATCACGAATAATTTTGAAATAAATGAAAGTGACTACATATTAATGTCGGATAATAAATATTTGTTCTTTCCAGGTATTGAGTTAATGATTTATAAGGTCTAGATAGTTGCATTATAAAGTCAAGCAGAAAGCACAGAAGAGCAATTGCATCCTTCTGATTATGCCATGTTTTCTACCTTAACTTGATAAGGTGGACTAAAAGGTTCTAAACTAAATTAACAATCTTAACGGGACCTATACTAGAACCTAAAATCATTAATTGAACTTAAAACAAGTTATTCTCTAACGCCTTAAACAATCACTAAGCTCTCTCAAACTCTTCTGAGTTGAAATGAAGACACAAGAGCAAAAGAGTGTATGTTCGAGAAACAGTTTAACATAAATCAACAAAAGAATTGAACATACATATAGAGTAAAAGAACCCTATGGGGTTTACCTCCTTTAACAACAACTATAACCATAACCACAACAACAACAACTTAAAGAATGTTATTAAACAAAACAGTTTTCTAACTGTTTTTACTCAAGTTATGGCAACAATGTATGTATTAGAAAAAAGTTTTCTTTAAATATTTTTTTCATATTTTAGCAAAAGCTACTTGTGGTTTTTGTTTTTATAAAAAAGTTATTGTATGTCCTTGTTGTTATTGTTTTTGTCTGCTAGAGTTGTAGTAGTTTTTGTGACAAAACTTCCGGTTTCAAGGGTAAAGTTTACAACATACACACGTTTTTACTGATGATAGTAAATAAATCTTCTTAACATTTGCAACGCTGGCAAAAAAAAACAGTAGAACAGGGAAGAAAATGTATAAATAAAGTAGAAGGAAACCTAGAGAGAAAAAAACAACTAAATGACGAACTCAACTAATGGACCATTATTTCAAGTTATTTGCTACTGCTGCTGTTTTTCTTTTTCGCTGCAGTTGTAAATAGAACAAAGAAAATGAATGAAGGAAAAAACGTGTTGTAAAGTTTTTACCTACAGGGAATAATGAGAGTTGTTAGTACAATTGAACGGCCCCACATTAATAAACAGTGGGTACATTTCATAACTGTTGTCTAAGGTTAATTCAGACAAAAAGTAATTGACAAATTCAGGCAATATCAGATATTTAAATATCATTAATTTCTTTCAATTTGTCTTGTTTACAGTTCTAATTGTAATTCATCTTGGAATGATAACATAAGCAAAGATAAGTTGTGGTTTTAACTGTTTTTTAGTGATAACAATTATAGATTTCTCTTTAACGTTTTTATATATCAAGGCGTAACCCACTGTGCAAAACAAAACAAAAAAAACATTATTCGCATAATGGCGCCATGCCTACAACAAACAACTGTTTTTATTGTTAAGCTTTCTATAACAACTACAACCAACTGAAGCGATAATGTTAGTTGATATGTTAAAATATAAAGATAAATGTTGTTAGGTTGCAAACAAACAACAACAAACAGAAAAAATGTTACCAAAAAGAAGAAGAAAACAACTTTGTTTGCTGTTGTAAAGCCTACAAACATTATACAAAAAATGTGTAAATAATACGCATAAAAGGCATTAATAAAAATAAAAAATGGGCAAAATACAAATAAAATGTGTGGCATAAACAAACGAGAGAATTCGTACAAAAAAATCAAACATTAATCACGTATACGTCAGGGTAGAGGTTGCCGGCTTTGCTGGGTCTTATTATGGCTGTAAAATAGGAAGAAAAACAAAAAATGCCATAGAATATATGGCAAAAAGAAGGATGGTCAGAGGGAATCACATAATGCTGGTTTAGGTTGTCGTTTTTTGGAAGAAGAAAACGTAATGAAAATATAATCTTGATTTATAATTTGTTAAAAAAAACATAAAGAAATTGACATATGCCTAGAAATGTGTCTAAAGACAAAAAGTAATAATTTTTTAGTTTAAATTTGTAAAATCAAATTTTTCTGTTTAATTTTTTGTGTAAATTTCTACAACATAAATTATTTTCATAACATTTTATTAAAAACAATATAGATTTTAACATTATGCTTTTAAATTTTATGATATTACTTCAATTGCTTTTAACTAAAAAGTTGTTAATTGTTTGTAAACAAAACATATAAAATACACAGTAATTATAGTTGCTTGTCAAACTAATCATTTTTGGTGAATGCTATAAGTGTTGCCACAGGCTAAAAAAAACAAAATAAAGAAAAAAGTCTCTTTTTGTAGTTTTTCAATTAAATTATAAACTTTTAAATTTACTTAAAAAATTAATTAAATAAACGGTAAACTTATAACTAAACAAAAGAATCCTTATTATTTGAAATAAAAAGTGTGAGGTCAGTAATTTGTATGTAAAACAATTCGGCAAAAACACTTAATCATAACCCTGAAAATGTTAAATAATGGTGACAACAAATACCACCATAAAAATTCTTAAAAATGAGGAAAAAATTGTTTTTTTTTTTTCTAACCTAGGTCAATAATTAAAAAAAACAAATCGTCTTACTGCTACCGAGAAAATATTTTCAACCGAAAATAGAATAGAATTTGCCATTGCTTTGTTTTTATGGTTATAATAAAAACTCTAAATTACACATTAAAACGAACATAAAAATTCTAAATAAAAAACCTTTAATATATTTTTTGGGGTTAAATGGTGGTTAAGTATTTGCATGTGTATGTAACCATAGCACGTGGTTTTGTACATTTTATTTTGAAAATGTAAATTAAATGAGAATTTAAAAAAGTTATTAAACGATTGTATTAAAATTAAGAACTTTGTTTGTTTTATAGAAATGAAAGGGATTTTAAACAAAAATTATTAATGAAATATAATTAAAATTCTTAGGAATTCCAAGAAAATATGCAAAAACAATCGAACAAAATATAAAAATAAATACTTAGATGATTCAATTCAAACTTCCCATAATTACATGCTTTTTAAAAAACAAATATGCAAAAATATAATTAACACATGCTAATAATAAAATAACCCAACAAATATTTAAACAATAAAATTCATGATAAAAATATGGAATGAAAATATATAATAAGAAAAATTATGACTTTTATGTAAGAAAAGCAAAATGGCAAATCATCATTTACTAAACTAAATTTCTGCTAGAATATAGACAAGACTATGATATAGGACTAGAATAGACATTAGATAGACTAGTGGGCTAGAACTATTAGACTAGACTATAGACTAGATATAGAATAAGACTATAGACTAGGGACTATAGACTAGACTATAGAATAGATATAGACTAGACTATAGACTAGACTATAGACTAGATATAGACTAGACTATAGACTAGACTATAGATAGATATAGACTAGACTATGAATAGACTATAGACTAGACTATAGACTAGACTATAGACTAGACTATAGACTAGATATAGACTAGACTATAGACTAGACTATAGACTAGACTATAGACTAGACTATAGACTAGACTATAGACTAGACTATAGTCTAGAGTATAGACTAGACTAGACTATAGACTAGACTATAGACTAGATAGACTAGGGACTATAGACTAGGACTATAGACTAGACTATAGACTAGACTATAGACTAGACTATAGACTAGACTATAGACTAGACTATAGGACTAGACTATAGACTAGACTATAGACTAGACTATAGACTAGACTATAGACTAGACTATAGACTAGACTATAGCTAGACTATAGACTAGACTATAGACTAGACTATAGACTAGACTATAGACTAGACTAGACTAGACTATAGACTAGATATAGACTAGACTATAGACTAGATTATAGACTAGACTACAGACTAGGCTATAGACTAGACTATAGCTAGACTAGATAGACTATAGACTAGACTATAGACTAGACTATAGACTAGACTATAGACTAGACAATAGACTAGACTATATCTAGACTATGATAGACTATAGACTAGACTATAGACTAGATATTAGACTAGACTATAGACTAGACTATAGACAGACTATAGACTAGACTATAGACTAGACTATAGACTAGACTATAGACTAGACTATATATAGATATAGTCTAGTCTATAGTCTAGTATATAGTCTAGTCTATAGTCTAGTCTATAGTATAGTCCATAGTCTAGTCTATAGTCTAGTCTATAGTCTAGTCTATAGTCTAGTCTATAGTCTAGTCTATAGTCTAGTCTATAGTCTAGTCTATAGTCTAGTCCATAGTCTAGTCTATTGTCTAGTCTATAGTCTAGTCTATAGTCTAGTCTATAGTCTAGTCTATAGTCTAGTCTATAGTCTAGCCTATAGTCTAGTCTATAGCCTAGTCTGTAGTCTAGTCTATAATCTAGTCTGTAGTCTAGTCTATAGTCTAGTCTATAGTCTAGTCTATAGTCTAGTCTATAGTCTAGTCTATAGTCTAGTCTATAGTCTAGTCTATAGTCTAGTCTATAGTCTAGTCTATAGTCTAGTCTATAGTCTAGTCTATAGTCTAGTCTATAGTCTAGTCTATAGTCTAGTCTATAGTCTAGTCTATAGTCTAGTCTATAGTCTAGTCTATAGTCTAGTCTATAGTCTAGTCTATAGTCTAGTCTATAGTCTAGTCTATAGTCTAGTCTATAGTCTAGTCTATAGTCTAGTCTAGTCTAGACTACTAGACTATAGTCTAGT